>NC_045741.1:37422472-37474972 GCF_008692095.1 Etheostoma spectabile
GCCTTGCTATTGGTTCTCAAGGGGATTCGGTTCTAAGAAGGTCTCCCCACTCCGTGATAAGGGCATGAAATGGCACTGAGGGGCTAATGAGACTCAGTGGGGGAGGTTAAGCAGCAAATTCCACATGGCACACATGGTGTGTCTGTGTCAGAGCCAAGGGAATGTCGAGGCTGTATTGCATTATCCTGCATAACGCTCACACTAAAGCACAAAGGCACATTATTTTTTTATTAAGCGCTATTGCTCAGTGTATACAAACCAGTCAGCGTGCAAATACCTGACTGACCATGTTTCCCCTCTATTTTCCCCTGTCCAGGTGACCGTGTTCGTCAGACCGAGAACCGTGCAACTCGCTGCAAGGTGGAGCGCCTGCAGTTGTTGATGCAGCAGAAGCGTCTGCGCAGGAAGGCCAGACGGGACCATCGCGCTCCCTATCAGTGGCTGCCCAACCGGAAGGCCGGGCGCAGCAACAGCAACAGCAGCATGTCCAGCGAGGGCTCCATGGACCTGGACTTTGACGACTCGGTGTGGAAGCCCGACGTTAAGGCAGACTTGAAGTCTGAGTTCGTCATGGCCTGAAGCGCCTGATCCCACACGCTGGGGAATAGATTCAGAGATGTGCAAAGCATCGCTCGGGATTTACTTTAGAGATATACATTTGAGGGAGTGGATTGGCAGGAGGTGACACAGAACTGTGCAAAGGTGTCTTGTGCAAAGAGGAAATCAGAGTTGTCCTTGTGGCTGGCATCCGTCACACAAAAATCATAAAGCTCCCTGCAGACTTTAATCCCATCCGGTCCTTCACAGTTGACCTTGTGAAAAATAGCAACAATAGCAAGAGAACTTTCTTTTGATGCTTGGATCTGGACAGGCAACAACCGGACTTAATAGTGTACAAGACTTTTAACGGTGCGGTTACAGAGACCATACCTGAACTTGAACATAGCAGAATTAAATTGGTGGTGGCGGCGGTGGTGGTGGTGGTGGTATTTTCAGATGATATTTTTTTTTTCTAAGATTCTTTTTTTAAAGGGCACTCTGGACAGCAATGAAGAGATCCACACTGGACTTATCAACAGGACAGGAGCACGGGAGGCCTCGGTGTTTCCTATTCACATGAATGGCAGAACTGCCGAACTATGGATTATTATTCCAACGGGCATTCTTATCGATCTCAAAGCTCACCAACCAGAGTCTAGTTTTTACCTGTTGCGGGGTGGTTAAACCTTCTTTTTTTTCATTTTGAAACATATTATTATATTTTCTAAACAAAAAATATGTAGCATTGTTCACAAAGCATTCAGGTTTTCATATAACAGTTCAAAGTAGTTGTTGATTTGCACATTTTCTTGATTTGTAACAGCTGGTCAAAGTGTGCAAGAAGAAGGAGGAGGAGTTGGGGCCTGAAATGGACTAGAAAATGAAAATGGAAGTATTGATATCAACCTCAGTGACATAGGGTATTGATAGGAATGATCAATGAGTACACAAAATGAACTAATATGAACAGAAAGTGCTTTAGAGGATTTTAAAATCTTTAAAATGTATATGGAAAAACAAATCTATTTTTTATCTCTCTTCCTATCTGCTGTTTTCAAAAAACAGCAGCCCTCTGTGGCTTCATTCAAGTCAGTGACTACCAACAAAACATGTACATCCATTCAATCATTCATTAGCCCATTCATGAATTATAGTCGTCTAGCCACAACAGATGATACAGAAAGATAAATTTCATCCAGCCCGCCTCATGTCTTTCAGACCTGAATGGACTTGTGGAGGGTTCGTATTAGTTTGTGTACATAAATGTGACAATTGGCAAAGGTTTATAAGGGTGTGTGGTATGTTTGACATTAGCGTAACTTGATTTAGAAGACCCCATGTTTTTGTCCAAGTTGTTTTCTCCCAGATAACCCCACTGTTTCTTAAAAATCCTGAAGATCAGCTGCAGTGAATGCATGGGTCACTACTTTATATCCCAACAGGATAAAACATAGAAATTCTAAGTTGGTATTTACCTACAAGTCCTCATAATAATTACACTTTTTTTTTTATTGGCAAAAGAGGGAGAAGTGGGATCTGTAGCCAGCATCATTATCTAGTGCCTCCACCAGTACATCCGTTGACATATCAGGTTAGGCCTTTCACAGTTTTGCTGCTACACGTGGGCACTTCAAATGGGAGAAGGAAAACAAAGCGGGAGGGAAAAAGTGACTTTTTCTTTGCATGCAGAAGTGTGAATTACACTGATCTTTTTTTTTTTCTATTGATGGAAGAAAAAAAATAAAATAAGAAACTGGTGCTGTGGGAATGAAGGTTACCAACATGCATGAATTTGTGAAGAAAATAAACAATGCTGCTTTTGTTGGTTAGGTTTTTTTGTAATTTCTTTTGTTTTTTCAATGTTAGAACAACGGTGTCCTGCTAATGTATTACGACGCAGAACCAAAACAGATGAAGTTAAGTGTGGACTCGCGTCTTGCTCAGCACTGAACATTCCTGTTGTGTAACAATGAAGATGATGATGGGCAAAGAGCAACTGACTCTCTCTATGCTCCCCCAGCGCTGGTCCCCCCCCCCACCTTAGGACCCAGACAGTCCTCCATTAAACACCTCCCCTCCTCCCAGCCTGAACGCCAACCCAGGCTCATGTGGACAAACTCTGGCAGGGAACCAACAGACCAGCGGATTACAGTACTGTCCGTCAAGCGTCTGGTCTGTCTCTTTATCTGTCTGTCTGTCTGACCGGTCGAACCACCCTACCACAATTGCACTCCCAGAGATTGCAGTGAGAGATTACCTTTTTTTGGTGAACCTCATCTTTTTTTTAAGTGGCCTTACCTTTCACTAAAAAAACGAGACACTTGGGGACAATGGGGACGGGAAATGTTTTTTTTTCTTTTTGGGATTTTTGAAACTTTCTGTGTTGCATCGTTGTCGGACTTGTTGTCATCAAGGCGCCATTTTTTGTCACTGGGGACACTGGGCATCTGTTGTTTAGTGCTTTTAGCTGGTGGAGTCTCTAATATGTCAAGGCTTCTGTGCCTTAAAAATGTTGCCCTTGCTGTGTCAGTGTAAGATTTAAGCTTGTTTTCATTGGTTGATACACAGGACTGTAGTATTCGCAGCCATGAGAGTCGTAAATTTTAGGGGTGAAGCTTGTTTGAGTGAATCCGATACTATTCAAAAGTTAGCGCTGTTCCTCAAACACTGTCTTTGTCCCATTTCTTCATTGTGTTGCCATGCTTGTTGGTCTCCGTTGTCCGCACCTCACATCCCTTTTTACACAGTTCTCCCACCAACAAGCTGCAAAAAGCTACTAATCTGTGTTAACTTATGTTAACTGAGGAAGTTTAAATCGCAGTACTTAGACGGCGAGAAACAGCCTGAATAAGAAAGGTCCTCTGAGGACTCCAGACTACATGCACTTCCTGTTTCCTTGGATACAACATTATTAGAGGACAATTTATTCCCTGCCCCTCCCAAATTTTTATTTAATTTTGTTTTGTATATGTATGAACTATACTCTGTGTGTGCCTCACGTCTGTGTGAAACTCAAAAAGATGAAACAAAACAAAAAAGACAAAAGCATTACAGAGAGGATAAAAAACAGTATGTTGGTGGAATTTCTGATCACATCATTTACGTTGCCTGTTCTTTCTTGTAGCCAACTATTGAAAATAACAGGATTCAAGAATACAATTTACAATGTTCTAGCTCTAGACCGGTGTAGCACATGTGTGACTGTATTAATTTATGAAACCAAAATGGTAACTGTGAATTATGTATTTCTTTGTGCATTTTTTTGTTTGTTTGTTTTTTTAAGCGGGGGAGAAGGTTGTCGGGACATAGCAGCAGCTGATGCTCGTGTCCGAACTTTTGGTTTTTTTGGTGGAATATAATGGAAACAGAACATGTTTCCAAAAAAAGAAAAAAAAGAAAAAAAAATGTTTAAAAAAAGTTAAAAAATATATGAATATATTTTTTTTTTCTTAAGCAATACATTTCAGTGTGACTTGTGATAGAACATTTTCTTTTTTTAGGTAATAAATAAAAAACAAAATGAGTACGTCAGCTTGTCTCCATGAGTATTCATTACTAGCCCGTTCAATAATCAATCATTGAGTGAAAGCTGCTATTCATTCTAATATTTCATGTGAGAATCTATTTCCTGAAGTAACATTATATGAGTGGCACATGGAAACTAGAGAAGCTTGGAAGTGCATTGATTAAATAACGCCTTACTCTTTATCAAAAGCTAAGGTACTTGATGATTGGACTGAACCATCTCAGCCGGATGAGGGGTTGACACGGCCTTTATGGATTACTCTGGGTCTTCAGGCTAGAGGTCCAAAGGGTCTGGGGGCTCAATGGACAAAGGAAAGTCAAAGAGCTCAGTCAATGTTGAGTCCAGTCACATATATTTCTCTATATTTTCCTACACAATACATCTGCCCGGAAAACTGACTTTCAGGTGCAGCTTTCAACCAACAGTAGTTTAGTCGACCTGCAAAATGTTGCTAAAAAGAAGGAGGAACCAAGGGTGTGTGTGAGTGTGTGTGTAGCCCGGCTCAAGATGAGACAGTATGGAAGTTGAGTGACAGATTGGAGAAGGAGAAAGAGCCGTACCTCATGTGTAGCCTCACTTCCTGACACATGTCCTCACAGCAAACGGTGTTTTTGAAGCAGCACTTGTAGCTTCCCACTTTTTTAAACCAGCGAGGCTGAGAACAAAGCAATGACTATTTGAAGGAGGATTAAACATCAAAGAGCAAAGCAACTGTATGTCACAGCATGGCGGAGGCGGGGCCCCAATCACAGGGCACACTCACTGTGAGAAGCTGCAACATAGCAAGACAACAGATAGACAAACGCTGCTGCCCTTCACAGTCCTAGATAGGCCGACCTATTACGCGTCTCTCCACTAGCATCCATGCTTTTACAAGGATTTGTTCAAATTTCTGGTAATTCGACATCAAAATGTCGACAGGCCGTTTAACTTGACTTGTTTACACCTCCGTTCTGATAATGGCCAAGGACTAGACACGTGTCCCTTGGCCTTATTTTTCAATCCCGGCCACCTTTCCTCTTTCTGCAGAGATGATTATGGTAATGAAAGCTTCCCACACGGTGGCCTTCTGCACATAAGCAAACACGCCTCCTCTCCATCCATGGCCTGTGGTGAACGCAAGGCCGGCAAAGTTTCATAAGGGACGCTAGAGATCTAAGGGGAATGTCAACGATAGCTCATTGATTTGCTCACCAATAGCCAATGGTCATAGTCTGGCTATCACCAGACCAAGCTCAATCTTCAAGGATTGAAATCAAGTAAGCTATTTCATCAGCTTCCATCCCCGGGAGGTAAACCCGAGATCTCTCAGGTTAACATCCATTTGAGATTCAACCTGGTATAACGTTGGGTAGCAGTCATGTGGCAGCATGTCATTCCCCCTCTCTCTTCCCTTTCATGTCTTCAGCTGTCCTATACAAATAAAGGCCTAAAATGCCCCAAAAAGTCTCCAAATTTAAATAATCTAAAGAGACAAATACAGATTGGGATTTAGAAAATCATTATTATACAAGTCGAAACAACTGCGTGTATTTATTTCCGACAAAAACAAACGTGTTTGGATGTTCTGTGGCCTTCCCTTGAATACCGGGTGGAAACCTGAACCCATCTGTATATGTGCAAAATCTTAGATAAGATTTACATCTAATTTGTTTATGTTTGTATTGGGGAACCCCCCACCACCACCCACCCCGTATTTTAAAAAGCTGAAAACCCCAAAAACACAATTTATTAGGCCATCTATCACTTTTTTTCGGGTTTTTCCGCCCCATCTGTTGCTCTCAGCCCCAACCTCATTTACTGAAGACATGCTGTACATCTTTAAAAGTAACACATATACAGTTTACTTTTTGTTTTTTAATAAAAAGGCTCGGTTGTCTCACCTTGACACGTGGGCACTGTAGTTTTCAGCAAACAACACTCAAACAAGAATAACTAGTTCATTTGTTGGGGACTAGTTTTAACTGTGGTTTAACACATTTTTGGTACTCTGATGTTGGTATATATGGGATTGACTCAAATTACTGTACTGCATACCATTACCAAATTATTGATTCTGATTGGCTGGAAGGTGTATATTAGTACATTTTGATAACTGGACAGTATAATCTGACACATGTGACATACATGTTTGTTGCACTTCTAGATTATTGCACCAGTATTACACTGTGGCTAAGGACAACAACAGTGAGACTTTGCTACATAGCTTTGGGCTAAGGTTATCAACCAAAAACTAAAAAATATAATTGGGATTGGTTGTTTCAGCCCCTGTGTTATCCAATACAATGATGGAACGCGCAAGTTGTCATGTATTATCCCTGATATGAACCACACTGCCCATGTTCATGGCAATAAAGGAACTTGTGCAACAGTGTGACATATTAACCTGTTGTTGAGGCTTTGGTACGACTAGTTAATGGTATCAATGAATTGTTGGTTTTGGACATTTCATGGAATTTGTGCACAATAAGAAAAGTATAGAATACCAAAAGCCTTTTCTTTTAAATGTGGATGTTTTTTAAACTTATCTTTTCATTCATGTTGTTGACACACATTACCAATGAATATTGCGTGTGTACCTGCTCTTAAACTGAGTCTGTTCTTTTTGCCATTTACAGATTTACATTTTACTGGCCGTAACATGAGTAAGATGTTGCAGCCGCTATGTACATTCTCATGGCTTCCAGTCATAATGCAACTAACAAGAGCCTTTTCTGAGAAGTCACTGCCTATTTCTGACTGCATCTGACTGTCAGTCTCAGCCTCCACACATATCTGTTGCTGTCTGCAAGCTTGTCGTCTGTGGATGTAACTGCCTTTGGAGACTGAAAAGAACAGAGAGACTGAGAGAGAGAGAGAGAGAGGAGACAGAAAAGCTCAGCTGCCACCGCAAACTGAAACCCTGTGGCTCTGGGATCGAGAGGAGTTCCGCAGAGTTGGGGTTTCACACGCTGTTGTGTGATCTAAGATAAGATACTCAGCTGTATCCTTCCTTCACTTAAAAATACACACACGCACACACAAGCATAACGGAAAATATTCCAGGATGTCACACTGCACGAAAGCGAGTATCATATACCTTGCTGTAATGATGAAAGTTTATGGCATACATGTGTACTTAATTGCATTTGTGTGTATGTGGGGGCTGCATGTCTCATGTGTACTCTCATACGTTAGTTCAAAAACCACAGACAGACAATTAAAGTATTTCTTGAAAGAAGTAGAAAACATAGACAACATCTCAATCACAAAACGATTTTACCCTCTGCTAATCAATTAAACACTTAATGTTGGTAAAGAAATAGTTTGACATTTTAGGAAATGCTGGTAAATGCTTTTTTGCAGAGAGTTAGATGACACGTTCTCATGCATATGTGCTAAATATAAAGCTACAGCCAGGGGATGGTTAGCTTAGCTTAGTTTAGCGCACATAAGGAATTATGTGCCAATTAACAAGTTTAGCTCATTTGTTTGGGCCCTAGAAAAACGGAGGAATAAAAAATAAAGCTAACTAACTGCTGGCAGTAGGCTAGCTTCATATTTATCATGTGTCTGTCTCATTATCTGACTACATTTCCAGACTGTTAGACTGCTCCTTCAAGAAAAGTTCTTTTAACCAGCTTTCAACTTTTCTGGATCGTACTTTTGCTTTAGCTACTTTTCTTTACTTCTAGTTTCTTTGCCTCACAATGTGTGTAACACTGATTCAGACTGAAGAAATCACTAAGTGTCTAAGAGGAGACACAGCCATTATAGGGAGACATTTTAGTCTCTAAGTGTCTGACAGGAGACACTAGCCATGATGGGGATACATATTAAGGCTGAAATGAATTATTTTCTTTATCAGGTGTTTTTCAAAACTATTCCTTTTCAACTCTTCCGACATTTGGTATTCATGCATGTTTGTCTCTTATTTAAGTACATGCTTTTATCATTTTACGTAAGGACAACAAACAACCTCTTTGCTCTGATGAAAGCCCCATCTGCACCAGAGAGTAATGAAGCGAACACATTGAAGATGCATTTTCTTCAGGTCATGGCATAAACATCCGAGCTCGGCCTCCCAGTCTCCTCCTCTGTAAGACCCAGGGCTGTTTGCATGGTCAGCAGGGACCTTGTTGTCTTTTGTCTGTTTGTGTTTATTCCCTGCACAGTTGAAAGAGAAGAATGGCGGTCTGTTTGAAACATTACCTGATGGATATTTATGCAGCTGTGAGGCTGTGAAGAGAAGCTTTGATATGACACACACAAACAGACACACACACACACACTCATACACATACACACGCACACCATACTATAAAGACTCTCTGGAGTCACTCACTACAGTTATCTGACCTGCAAGCCTGCGCATGTGCAAAAGTGTCACGCGCGGCACGCTGTTGCATGGATGTTTTTTCAGTGTTTATGAATGGGCACTGCACCAGTACACACACTTCCTCTGTGAAAACCCTGAAAAAGCCATTTGTGGGTCACTGCAGGACAAGTGAACACATATGGACACATTGCACTCAAAGGTGCTCAGCTGTCCATCCCCGTTGGTGTGGAGCTGACCTTCTGAACTTGACCCTGTGACCCCGTGGGAAATGGCACAGAGACACCCTGGTTAAAATAAACCCTGGAAACTGGGTAAACAGGATGTGTACATCCACCCAGACATATGGCACTCTCTAATTAAACACTACTGAGCCGGGAGAAAAAGAAGTGGAAATCATCTACGTGGAGTGCACAGCATTATTACAAACCCACGGAACTGTAACATAAATGGATCAAGCTGCTTAGCAACAAAACCAGCTCTTGAGCTCAGAGAAAGTCTCTCCTCAAATGTGCTGTCATTTATTTTAAGACTAAGACAAATACTTCTGAGAGGGCATTGTAAATGTCAAAGTATTACATACAGCAAGAGGAGTTCCCTGTCACCAACTGTCTAATTAGGTGTGTATTAGAGTTGCACGATATTGACAGAATGTGATATTGCGATATCCATCCATCTTCATCCGCTTGTCCGGCATCGGGTCGCGGGGGCAGCAGCTCCAGCAGGGGACCCCAAACTTCCCTTTCAGAGCCACATCAACCAGCTCCGACTGGGGGATCCCGAGGCGTTCCCAGGCCAGGTTGGAGATATAATCCCTCCACCTAGTCCTGGGTCTTCCTCGAGACCTCCTCCCAGCTGGACGTGCCTGGAACACCTCCCTAGGGAGGCTCCCAGGAGGCATCCTCACCAGATACCCGAACCACCTCAACTGGCTCCTCTCGACGCAAAGGAGCAGCGGCTCTACTCCTTACGATATTGATTATGAATATTACGATATCATTGTTAATTTTGAATACATGTAAAATTATGAAAAGATACAAGACAACGTATCAAAACAATATTCCTAGATTCATAACAGTGCACAGTAAGACTGATAAATGGCTATGTAGTGCTGCTGGACCGCAGGTCGGTCGTGAATGAAAAATATTCAATTCATCCAACTCCAAACTCTGCCTGCGCTGCCTTTTAAAGTTGGGAGATAGCTACCTGGGAAAAACCGATGCTGGATGTGATTTGATATTGTTTGATTAGGTCATTCAGAAACTTCTTGAAACTTTTTCTACTGTGTGGAGGGCACAGACTTTGGGCCAATAATATTTACGCTTTGGGGATTTTGGGGTCTTTTGATTTTTTGTGTACTTTGTCCCACTAGCAAAAACCCCTCACTAGCGGGCTTTTTTGCCGCGTTGCTAAAACTGAACAGTTAACCCAAATTTTTTTGGAAAATTTAGCACTCGTGATTCGTTCGTTTTTTGTCCTATCTATTTCGTCATCTGCAAAATTGCAAATTCACATGGAGCCCATGGGGTTTGTCCGAAAATCCCCCCAGCACGACATTGCCACGATAATGCCAATAAAACATGATCTTATAGGTCTAAAGTTAAATTAAAAAATTAAGCCCACGTCAAGGACGACCACGCTCCACAAAAAAATCAAATATTCATGCTTATTTGACATTTTCAATAAAAATAATTTAAATAAAATCTATACCCCGCACCCCTAGCGTTCCCTACGTGTACTTTTTTGCGAACCCTTTTGAGACAGCCTTCCCCGGCCCTTGCAGTTTGAGTGAAAAACCGGTCTCGCCCCATTAATTTTTTTCCCAGCTTTTAAAAAATTAAAACTCGTTGTTTTCAATCCGTACACCCGCATCATTCATCTACCGGTCGCCATATTTGTCCCAATGTGTCCCTATTTTCGCTATTTATGTAGGAAGATGACATCCTTTCTTCAACGTAGGGAAACAGCCATCAATAGGCCACAACAGCAGACATGTTTGAACTACTGAATAAATCAAAGATGCAGTGATTCAAGAGTCTGGAAACAGGAAAAGTAAATGTCAAGTTTGCACTCCACACCTGTCTGTGTCCATATAAATCTCTGCTAACCCTTTTTTTTGTTGGTATGGGGCACCAAATTTCCCTCTTTTTAGTTTTACTATTATTTCAAACAGCTTGAGCTTTAAAGTGGATTGATTTTGGAAACAACAGGTGACAAATCAGTGTCACCTCAAGGTCCATTTATTAGTTGTTCTGGAGCTTTTGATCATATTGCATGATCTTCATCAGCAGATAGAGTTGACCCAGCTGTCATGGGATTGTTGATTGAAGCATTCAAGGAAATATGTTCAACTGCAAACTAAACTGAGTATACTTCATCTGCTGAAGAGAACTCCAAAACAGCTACTAAATGGCCCTTGAGATTGATTTTGTCACTTTTAATCTTTTTTTGTAAAAAAAAAAAGAAAAAGAAAAAATGAAGTAGGAATGTGTTTTGGTCTGCAGATAATTTGGGATAAAAGGAAAAAAGCAGGTTAGCTGTCTTTTTGCTACTTTCTGCTGTTCTGTGTGCTGGTCGTCCACACACAGGTCTCTGTACTTTTGAGTGTTGCTGTGACTCACAGCTCTGGCACTTGGGAGGCTTCTGGCAACTGTCATATGTCAAATGTTCTTTTTGTTGGTGTCCTCCACCTTTTTCTTTTTCTCTATTTCTCTCTCTCTCTCTCTCTCTCTCTACCTCTCTCTCGCTCTCCCTCTGAGAAGATCAGGCACCTTTCAGCAGTTGCTCTAGTGACCTTTTAGCAGCTGTGGGGCTGAAATTGGCTGCGCTTCCTTCACCTCATCTCTCTCGCTCTTTCTGCATCTCTCCCCGTCTGGCGTAGGCCTACGAAAACACGCCACAGATCCACAGAGCCGCCATGTCACAAAGTCGGCAGTGGGCTGTGTTTTACAACCTCTGAGCTTTGCATGAAAACGGTTGTTGCCTGAATGACATTGAAAGAACACAGAAGAAAGTGAACAATGCTAATTTATGTATATCTTCATTTGGCAGCCTGTGTAGCACATGGCACATTGCACAAAAGAGTGCTGACATTCACCCTGCCTCAATACATGCAAACACAGTACAGCCTGGTGTGGCAGCACACAGTAACCCAGGGCTGTCAATGCCGAACTGGCCTGGAAAGTCCTGTAACGTGGCACAGTTTGAGTCTCCAGAGTCTTTGCCGCTCCGTGCTGACCATGCTTCTTGTCCAAACGATGTGATTCCTTGTGCTAAGCACTCACTGAAAAGGGCAGGCCAGCGGTTTGGATGCCCTCCAACAGGTATTCACGGCAGATGGGCGTGAGGGCAAGAGGGAGGGGAGAGATGGAATGAAAGAAGGAGCGCAAGGCAGATAAAATGTACATTTTTGTATTTTCCTCCCTGCCATCCCTGCTCGCCTCCTCCATCCCTCTCGCCCCACTTATTCAACCATCCTTCCATCCATCCACCCTTGACCCTGCCATAAGTGAATGTGGCGCTGTGAGTTATGGAATAGCTTTACAGTGTGCTGAAACAGCTGAGGTCATGGATACAGACAGAGTACATGCAGCGTTGTGTGTGCAGAATGCAAATGACTTGGCCTTTCTCCAGCCCGAAGCTGAGGCAAGCCGAGCTGTGCAGGATCTTGTTCGCCCCTCCCTCCGAGATGCCTCCCAGGGCAGGAATTCTGCTAATCAGACCCAAAGTATGCGGGACAGTAGTCTGTGTTTAGAAAAGTCAAAGTCCCGGCTCCCAAACACAAAACAACACTTTTTTGACAGCCGTATCTCTCTTTCTCTCTCTCTCTCTCTCTCTCCTTTCTTTGGGCTCTTTGAGTCTTTCCCCCTCTTTCTTGTTAAGCAACGAGGAAACACCGGTTGTGTGCGTGGGTTTAACACAGTTACCACTGAGAAAAGGTGCATTTCAAAACTGCAAGAGGTACAGAGAAATGGCTCTGATTGTGGTTGTCTGTTGGCTACTATCTTGTTGGCAATAGAAATAGTATATAATAGTATAGTAACAACAAACTTCAGCCTAACCTGCTTAATGCTTTAACCTTTTTGCACAGTCCCTAGAAATCACATGTCAAGTATCACACACATTTACATTCCATGTAACTGTAAGTGGAGATAATTGTGTGCAAATGGGTGAAGTTGTAAATGCTGATAAGTAGAGTGGCACAGGTTGTGTGTGTGTGTGTGTGTGTGTGTGTGTGTGTGTGTGTGTGTGTGTTGTGGTGTGTTGTTTGTGTGTGCGTGTGACTGTGTGTGATTGCTGTTAATGGTGTTTATTTGACTTTTGGGGGAAGCCCTGTGCCCATTGTTCATAAAACCCCATATATGGTAATGTAAACACAGCGCTTCGTAACTCGTGCACACAAAAATGAATGAACACAGGAAGACCCACTCTGGCAGGAAGTGGCAACTGCTGCCATGGCAACAAACTGAAACCCGAAACAGCAAGGGAGAGAGACTCGCCTTTCTCGCTGTCTTGACGTCATTTCTAGTACGTTACGACTAAAACACAGAAGCTGCAGAGCACACGCACTGCAAACACAGACACAGGGAAGTTTTGAACGCTTACAGAAAAATAACTTTAAATATTTTGCCAGAGTTGTCCTTTCAAGAAAAACATTGCACTGAAAAATCCCCATCTGTTGTCAATGACAATGATTTAAAAGCAGCAACGACAACATGTTAACAATAATACCAATACTAACAATGCTAATAGCATATGATAAAGAGTGTTGAAAATATGCAAATGCTCTCTGTGTTAATGCCAAATTAGCAGTATGGTCGCGATTGCTGTAGTTAATAGCTCAGTGGTGTGTGTGATATGAGTGCAGTTTTATTGTGTACATGGTTTAGTGAATCTGTGCCTCTCAGTTCTGGCTGAGAATGCAAACCAGTTTGATGCCAACAGGACTTTATCGAAATGAAAGAGAACGCGCGGGAGCAATAAGATCATTTTGTAAAATTATGTTGTGTGGCTTCAGAGGACGAAACACGACGGAACAAAGCAATTATTACCACCAGTTGGAAGGGTGAAGATGGTGCAAACTGGGAAATGGAGGAGGATTGCGGGCATGCATGAATGCACTAAGGATGAAAAAAATTAAAAATAGTAACATTTAAAAAACGCCAGAAGCATGCATCTCATGCTGTCGAGTGTTTTAGGTCATGGCTCAAATAGAGTATGTCATAGGCCCTCATGCCTTCAGGGCTGAATCAGTTAACTTATTTCTTTGACTATCTCCGCAGAAAAGCTTTTTCCAAATTATTTATAGCTGGTGTTACCTAGAAAGTAGCTTTTCTTCCCTTGACTAAATATGTATTGCTTCCATTAGTCACTCTGCTGACCCATATAGGCTAAACAGTCCTTTATTTAATTGAAAAAGAGTGTCAACATAATGGGGACCCATGCAGGTGATTTGTTGTCAGTCAGAGAGTAAATTGTCCTGGGCCCAAAAAAAAAAAAAAAACCTGACTCCCTCGTGGCCTGGCTCATCTTTCCTTCGCGTTTCACCCCCCCCGCCGCCTAATTAAAAACTCTGCATCCATACAGATTTATCCAGCTCCATCTCCACAACGGTCCCTCACTCATTAGCCGCGGCCTTATCCTTTGTAATTAGCTGTTGCTTCTTAATGCCGCTGCTGTATAATAGAATCGAGGTCTAAAGAAAAGGGGGTCAGATTTCGTTTGGCCCTCAAGGCTAAATCCATAGACAACAAACCTCTTTTAAATGGGGGTAGGGGAGGGGAAACAAGTGTGCGTCTGTGTGTTGGTGAATGAGGCACGTGCAAGAGGATAGGGGGCTTAAGAGGAGGTGTGTATGCATGCAGATAGGGTTGGGGTAAACCCTGAGCCCACCACTGCCCACACTGAGCCCATTTGCAAGATGGGAGGCTTGGCTCCAGTTACACACACACACACACACACACACACACACACACACACACACACCTACGGACAAACATCTGATTATTTTGGCCATATAATCATCCAGCAGATTTGTCCCACACACCCCTTCCCCCTTAATTCTCTTCCTTACATCCACCCCCCCTCCCTCCCCCCACACACACACACACACACACACACACACACACACACACACACACTCATCATCCCCCGTTTCCTACAATACTCTGAAAAGCAAGGGACAGGTGCTGGTGCCTCGTGGGTTTTAAGCTTCTCGAAAATGGCCTTCCAGTTATTAGCCCTTTGCACACACACAACCACACACACACACCACCACACACACACACACACACACACACACACACACACCGTTGCAGCATTGTTATTCCATGTCTGTCAGTGGTTATGATTTATGATTGTAAATCTCTCGGAGGAGCCATACGTTGAAACATCTGTGTCTGTGACAGTAAGGAGGATTCTGGGGTGTCAGCAGTTGTGTTGCCAAATACTGCGTTTGTTTTACTCAATCTGTTAGGTCAGTGGCAGTCAAAAGACAGTACAATGTAGGTTTGGAACGTTTTGTGTTGTATGTACTGTACATATGTAACAACAGTAAACCAAACACAAGCGAGAGCCAGCCACTGGGGTCATTGTCCTTAGTGTTGTTTCTGGGAATTAGGGGGATTTTACCAACCTTAAACGTTCCTGTTTAACCATTGCATACACGTGTGGTGTTGATTTGGGTCCAAAATCTTTAAATGTGTGTAGACAGAACATTTTAAATAAAAGTAAAATGAAGGGATTTATTTCTCCACCAGAGTTAAACTCCTGGCACAGCCGCTCATTCTTAGAAACGTAATTTAAACAAGGAGATAGAAATTATAACTGTTACATGAATAAATGTTATGAGCCAAACGTTAAAATTATATAAACATTTTGTTTAAAGGGTGGAGTTTGGATTTATGTACAGTACACTAAGGGCTTGCAGCTGGTCAAATTCAGTGCATCAAACGCCATGTCTTCTGCAAAATATGATTGTGTATTGCTCATTTCTTTTGACAGAATTTGCTTTTGAGGAAATGTAAATATTGTCTAGATTACATTCAGTGGCATTGCTATATCCTATACTGAGGTCATAAGGAGAAGAGTGGCGTGGATGGTCACACATACAAAGCTTTTTCATTTCAATAATGAATGGTTAGAAACATGTCAGTGATTACTAATTTTCAATATTTAGCAATTATTACCGTTGTTTCCTAAACAAGTGTTTTTGCAGCTTAATTAAGCCTAATAACATGTGTACCCAGAGTACACAACCCCCAGTCTCTATGCTATAATGGGAAGGTTTAAAAAGTCTTACTTTTTGGGTATTTAATCACGATCTTTTGAGTTGATTAAATATAGCCATACAAACATTAATCTAAAAATGAATGGGAATTATAGTCAATGTCCTTTTTATTTCCCCATTAATTATGTATTTGATGTGTCAGGGTTGCCCAGTAACAAAGGAGCCGTGAGTGACACATCACCGGCCCACCAGTAGATACCACTGAGTGTGATCCAATTGTCCATGGTGGGATCAGTGGATCATCCGGGACCCTCCTGCTAGGCTGCCCTCCCTCCTTACCGCCCCCAAAACAGTCTGGGGGCTCTGGTACAACAGGGGGGGGGGGCGATGATCAATAGGGATTGTGTGTGTTTGATTGTCTGTGTGTGTGTATGTATGTCTGGGGCGGTCTGTTTTCCAGTCTGTCTGTATATGTGTGCGTGTTTTCCATCTGTGTGTGTGTTTAGGTGAGGGGTGAGGTGTCTTTTAGTTCAGTGGTATGGTTGTGACTGATAGGGTGGCGGGCCCCAGCATGTGGGGGCCCAGGGGACCGGCTCTGTATTGGCGGATGCTGTAAAGAGGCTTTCTGTTCCCCCATCGATCCCAACATGTCAATTAGACAGATTCAAATAAATGTGCCCTCAACCTCAGCAGGCCGGCTGTATGCAGAGCCTCCCATGTAAACGACACCCACACATCATCCCCCGTGTCACCGGAGCCGTGGGCGATATCAGAGGGCCTTCTGGGTTAGAATTGACCGAGTGCTTTTTTCCGCTGCACAGATTGTTTTTCACCTTGACCCCGGCCTTCAGCGTTCAATGCCGGCAGACAATGTGTGTGACACTGCAGAGATCATGTAGGTGAATTACCTGTTACGGCTCTGACTTTCCCTTTGGTTTCTCTGAAAAACCAACTGCCGTTTGCAAAAAAATGAAAGCGGGGAAACTGTGCCAGAGCTTGCTTTTGTTTTGAGAAAAAAAAGATCCTTTTCTGAATAATACAGTAGAACCCCCCAAAAAATTAGTTTCTTTGATGTTTCATAAAAAGTTAAGTGTTTCTGCTGAAAAGGGTTCTTTTAACCATTGTTATATGTAAAAATTGAACACTTTTGTAAAATGAGAAAAAAAAACTTTAATTAGAATAGTTCTTATGCTTGATTAGTTGATCCTCATAGACCACATACACGTAAAAAAAGTTCAAATTCGTAGCCTGTGTATGAATATATACTAATATTGGTAACATAATCATAAAGAAAAACAAATCACACACGTGGACATTTTGGAAATTGGGCTTAGTCAATCCAAAGTGTAAACACTAGCGTGTTACAGGGGCATGTGTAGGGACTATCTGTTGGACGACACCACTCACTTTCTGCAGTCTCCGCAGAACTGTACATTTTACAATTGGTTTTCATACGGATTGAACAACCATGAAAAAAATGTGTCAATGAACAAGCTTTTTGAGGTGCAGTTAGGCCAAATGTGTTACCTTTGTTTGCCCTCGTCTTCATGCTAAGCTAACCATCTGCTGGCAGACATAAGAGAGCTATCAGTCTTCTCAGCTAGCTATCCACATGGAAAGTAAATACACGTTTGCCAAAATTTGCTTTAAATTAAAATACAAAATGATTGCTCCATTGTACCTGAACACTCACACACACACACACACACACACACACACACACACACACACACACACACACACACACCACACACACACACACACACACACACACACACACAGACATTGAAGAGCCCAGATGAGACTATAAAATTGACTGTGTCCAAACAAGCCCACCATTATAGAGACAGATTGGGGGTGAAGCCTCTTGAAGACAATGACAGGGAGAAGTGAGTGACCCCCTGACTGGATGTGATAAAGCGATTCTACCTCCATCTTGTCCTCTCACTCAATAACCCCTCCTGCTCCATATTCCCTCCTCTCCATCAGCCTTCTCAACCCAACTCTTCACGCCTCCTTCCCCAGAGCAGACACCCCTGTGAGAGGACGCTCCACCCCCTCCTCTGTACCCTCCATACGGATCAGTAGGATTTACTGTGCACTCGTCCACAGTGCTCAGCCGGTCACACACACCCTCTGGGTCGATCCAGGTCGAATTCAATTTGTAAGATATTATGTATTGATCCCTGTGCTCCGTCCTGGCCCCCTCCCCACCCTCTGCACAGCCCTGGCAGGCACTCAGTGACCCACATGCACGGTTTCTTGGATCATCAACATCATCACAGAAGTGTGGCAGTCTGAGCCAGTATTAGGGTCGGTCGCCTTAGGCCTTTTGCGGCGACCCTCTACAGACTAAGATCTTCTAAACAACACCTAACACTGTAAAGTAGGAGCGAGCTTCTGTTAAAGGTGCTGCTTGGGTTGAAAAGATGCATCATGAAATGTGTTGTGACAGCTCTGTCAATGCTCAAGAGACCTCTTTTATGAACATTTGTCAGCGTGAAATGTTGGTTGAATTAGTCTTTGGTAAAAGTATATTTTGAGAAATGACTTAAATGGAAGACAGATGGATTCAGCCACTGTTTTACCTATTTCTATAACTCTTATGAAGAAGAGATTACCAGACCTCCCAATGCTTCCACTTACCATCGCAGGCTGCTATAGCTTAGCCAACAGGCTCTAAATCTTTCAGATCAATGGTTGCTCCCCTGTCCCGCTAACAAACCCACAAAAAAATAAGTCAAATGAGATAATTAAGCCCCTTGGAATATAAATTGTTGAATGAAAAAAAAGAGAGTCCTCATTGTGATTTGGACGTGCGATTTACGGGCATTACAGTCACTGGGGTGACTGGGGGGGGGGGGGCCCATCTATAAATTTGCAGGTTAAATCAATGACTTTGACTGGATAAATTGAGATATGAAAAGCTTTTATGACTTTTCTATTACATTAACATCAAATATTCAGGAGGCTCCGGATCACTTTCCCATTAGGCGGATTGCGGTATTACACTGTTGTCAAAACAACACACACACACACACACACACACACACACACCACACACGCACACGTCAGCATTGCAAAGCCTCAGACCCAGATTTGACCTAACATATTTTGGTGCAGCACAAATGACTAACACATGAACAGATGAGCGTAGGTCCTACATGGCTGCCACAGATAAGAGAAATAAGGTCACATGCTAACAGGGGAGAAAGCGCTACGCCAAGGTGAGCAATGGCTATGACATTTCACAAACTAGGCTAATTCCTCTGAAAATTAAGAAAGGGCATGTTGCACATTATTGCATCACAGTGGTGTCCATGTTTAAAGCATGTAGTCTACTCAGGCACACATACAGTACCATGCTTCCTGCTGTGCATTCTAAAATAAAGCACGAAAAGTGGATAACCACAGACTGAATGAAACTAAGTGAAAATCTTACACACCAAAAAAACACCAAATGCGATTTAAATTTTTATCCCCGTCATACACAGCATAGAAATCCATTGTCCCAAACTGAGAACGTGAGGGACCCAATGGATGCATATGTGGACTTAAGTGAGTAGCAAGGCATCCGTGTGTGTGTGTGTGTGTGTGTGGTGTGTGGGGTGTGTGTGTGGTGTGTGTGTGTGTGTGTGCGTGCGTGTGGTGTGTGTGTGTGTGTGTGTGGGGGGGGGGGGGGGGGGGAGAGGAGAGTCCCTGCGGTGTGAGTGTAGGACGGCACTGTGGAGTTTCCTCGTCAGCATGTGGGATTCCCTCTGTTTACCCCTCCACTTCCTGTCCCAGCAAGGAAGCATGAAACACTCTCCGACCGACTCCCCTGGCAGGAAACACGAGCCAGCTCTGCGTTGTGACTCACATCACGACCTTCAGCCAAACCCTCTTCACATGACAGTTTTAGAAGTGCCCAGGGGAAATTTAAATGCTCTAAGAATACAAACGTGCGAGCTGACAGTGTATTTATATGTCCCTTTCAGTGTGCAGTATGTCTTTTGCCAAGCCCCTTTAACAGTTACAGCATTACCCTGGGGAAAATGGAGCTGCTGCAGTAAAGACATAGGTCCCTTTCAAATGACAAAAATCACAGTCAGGAAATGTGAGTAAACTGAGTTGAAAAACAACAGTTGACAGAGTTTTCACTTAGTTGATCTACAACCGGGGACTTTATCGCTTTTTAAGACAAGGACCCCTTAAACGAAAGAGAGATGGAGCATTGACTCCCTACTACATATATTGTATAAATTGAAGAAGCATATTAAACTTCGCCTGCAATAACAGCCTACCATCGCAAAGACTGACGCAAGTGTCTTTGCAATTTTATGTTGTTAATGCAGTTGTTAATTTCCCGTCCTGCGCCCACGTCACCCATCTTTGTGCCCATGGGTGTGCTGGTCTTACAGGGAGGTGTGTTCAGGGGAATTATTGGCGTATTGAGGCAGCGGGAAGTGATCGCGCCACTGACCAAGAAAAACCTGATTTAAAGTCAATAGCACAGCATTTCATTGCTATTTTACCAGAGCATCAGTAAAATGCACCTAGGCTCGTGCACAGCTCGCGCACACTATGCTTGTTACACAGGTTACAGGTACGCTAGCCCCAGCCGAGCGGTCGAGCGCCAGTGTGACGTCATGGGAGCGCCGTAACTGTTGCAGTCTTCTCCTGGACAGAGGTGGCGCTAATGAGCAAAGGCCACCGACTTTGCCATTTCTACTGACTAGAAGAGGAATAAAAAGGTAAACAATGGCAAAATTGGCAGCAGCATTGCTGTCAACGTTTTGATTTCAGCCAGTGACTTCTTCATAGGATAGAGCCTTTCATTCACCATAACAGAACTCATCTTAACCCAGTAAGTTTACTAGAAAGACGCGCAGTCACTCAGAGTCCTGGCATCTGGTTACCCTCGAGCTCGTTCAGGCTTCCTGTTTCCGCTCAGTCGCACCCCGCTGAATAAAATGGTGGTGGTGCACGACCTCTGGACGCACACTCAAAATCTTGGCGCGGCAACAAGATCTAAATCATTTTGAAGTCACATTGGCGTGCGCAAGCTTGGATGCGTCAACTGTAAAGACTTTTCTTTGGTACAACCCTTTTGAACCATCTGCCAGGCGAACCAACACTTTTTTCCGCTGTCAAACTAGCAAAAGTGGAAAACTGTCGACACATAATTTATTTGTCGTTATTTATTTGTCACATCATTCTTTTGTAGTACGAGCATTACAAAATGTTTACTAATGATTTTTAGTAATGACTACTAATGGGAACTGGATTTGTCTGCTGAATCAACTTACCGCTCTGTTTGTACAACTTTACCTGTTAAGTTTCACCTTGTGTAAACACTTAGACGGTTTAAGGTAACGGGTCTCCATGCACATCTTCAGGGAAGTCAACTAATTAAAAAATGTAATGCCCACTTAGCCTTCATTAAAACTGGGATAATTCAGTAGAATCCCGGCAGTGATAATCTTCATCATGTAAGACATGTGTGTTTTTTGTTTTGTTGACATTTTACTGTTTCCTTTGCCTTCCTGTTTTTTTTTTTTTTAAAGACTTTTCTGTAATGAACAGCGATCCTGTTGTGTACTTAAACTATTTTATTTAAAACAAAATAAGGTTTTTATTGTTCAAATATATCTGCATTTGGTGGTACTATGGAAGAGCTATGGATATTGTTTATCCTGATGTGTTAGCAACAAAATGGGAGGAAGTTTAGAGAAAAGTATTTGAGCAATGACAATAAGCCAACCCAAAGGTAGCTTTTCTGAAATAGCCCACTAACACCAAGCACATTCAATTCACTTCAATTTTATTTATGGTATCAAATCATTACAAAAGTTATCTCGAGACACTTTGAGGAAAGAGTTAGTCTACGCCACTCTCTATAATTTCTAAAGCCCCAATAATTCTAGTAATTCTCCCTGAGCAAGCAATTAATGCGACAGTGGCTACCCAGGCTCTTGGTAGGCGGTGTCTGACGGTGCTGGTTGGGGGTGTGATGCATAGTGACAATAATAGTCACAATAAAGATAATGGAACAGTGACTACAAATGGTAGTTGTAGTAGTTCATGTCATAGCAGGGCGCCGCAGTGCGTTGCAGGGTGTAGCGTGGCATAGCAGAGCATAGGTGGACATGGCGGGATGCAGCAGGGTTCAGCAGGACACAGCAGGACACTGCAGGACATCTCATAACAGAGCAGGGTGTAGCAAGGAGTGCAGCAGGACCACGGCGACAGCTGCAACCAAGATCTTGGTGCCATCATGATCCAAGGAAATAGGCTGGGCGAAAAGAAAACGTAAGGACTCATGGGAGTAAACTCCCCAGAAGTAGGTTAGTAACAGGCATTCCTGGGACAGGATGCACGCAAACGGAAAGGGAGAGAAGAGAGCAGCTTAGTGTGTCAAAGGAAGGAAGGAAATCCCCCGGCAGTCCAGAACTATAACAGCATAACTAGGAGAGACAGGTTAAGGAGAGGTGCCTGGTCAGGCTAGAACTCTCCCCAGCCGGATCAGGCTTTACTTACCTGCCCCCCTCTGCTTTTCTGATATTATTAAGTATATGGTAGATGAATCTGGCAACTATGAAGAGAAGCAGGTGGGCCTGGCTAGGCAAACGCTGCAACTCCACACTTCCTAACTGTAAGCTTTATCAAAGAGGGGGGTTTTCAGGTTATTATTAAATGTGGTGATGGTTTCTGCCCCCTGAATCCAGACTGGGAGTTGATTCCTCAAGAGAGTAGCTTGATAGCTGAAGGCTCTGGCTCCCAACCTACTTTTAGAGACTCTAGGAACCACAAGTAGCTCTGAATTCTGGGAGCGTAGTGCTCTAGTGGGACAATAAGGCACTAAGACCTCTTCTAGGTATGGTGGGGCTAGACCATTTAGAGCTTTGTAGGTCAAGAGAAGGATTTTAAATTCAATCATGGATTTTACAGGAAGCCAATGCAGAGAAGCTCATACAGGAGAAACGTGATCTCTTTTCTTAGTCCTTGTCAGAACACGTGCTGCAGCATTCTGGATCAGCTGGAGAGTCTTAAGGGACTTGTTTAAGCAGCCGGATAGTAAGAAATTACAGTAGTCCAGACTAGAAGTAAAGATGCATGGACTAGCTTTTCTTTTTTTTTTTCTTTTTTTTTTCAGGGTTTTTTCCTTTACTAGATAGAGACAGTGGATAGACATGTGAAACGGGGAGAGAGACAAAGATGGGGATGACACGCAGCAAAGGGCCACAGGCTGGATTCGAACCTGGGCCGCTGCAGTACTCAGCCAACATGGGGCGATCGCACTTACTCATTGAGCTATAGGCCGCCCCATGGACTAGCTTTTCTGCATCGTTTTGAGACAGGATGTTCCTAATTTTTGTAATGTTACGAATGATATGAAAAAAAGCTGTTCTTGAGGTTTGTTTTAGATGGACGTTAAAAGACATATCCTGATCAAAAATAAACCCTAGATTACTGACGGTAGTACTGGAGGCCAGGGCAATACCATTGGAAGGTTAGATATAGGTCTATAGTTGGCCAAGACCTCAGGATCGAGGGTGTTGTTTTTCAGAAGAAGTTTTTATCACAACTAATTTACATGACCGTAGTACATAACCTATTAATAGGGACATATTGATAATATCTAGGAATGAAGTGTTAACCACGGGTAATGCTTCTTTAAGTAGCCTCGTTGGGATGGGGTCTAACAGACGGGTAGATGGCTTAGCTGAAGAACATTAATTGTTGAAATAAGTACATAAGTACATAAATATATGTCAGGTCATCTTGTTCTTTCTCTTGTGTTTAAAGGTGAACTGAAAAAAAGGTGATGAATTTTATCTCTAATTATTTTAATTTTATCATCAAAGAAGCTCATGAAGTTGTCTCTACTCAGAGCTATAGGAATAGATGGCTCAATAGAGCTGTGACTGTCTGTCAGTCTGCCTACAGTGCTGAAAAGAAACCTTGGGTTGTTCTTATTTTCTTCTATTAGTGATGAGTAATAGTCTGATCTGGCATTTCTGAGGGCCTTCCTATACATTTTCAGACACTTTTCAGACAAGACATTAGCACTTAACACAAAAGGGCAATTGAAAGTGATGGGAATGGCCCAAGTTTTGCATAATTCTTTTTTACCTGATGATTGTGCATTATACATGAACAGTCAGGGGATCACCAAAGTTATTACAATTTATCCTAAGGGGACCATGAATGTCTGTACCCAAATTAATTTCATACGTCTCATAGTTCAGACATTTCACTCAAAAATCAAACATCATGGTGGCGCAGGAGGAAAATTAAAGATGAGGATTCATCCTCTGGGCACCATGAATGGCTGTATCAAATTTTACGCCAATCCATATAAAATGTTGAGATAATTAACAGGAGAAGTGAAACATTTTGACCCGTTGATGGCAATAAAGGTTAAGTGAAGCAGTTCATTGTCTATGAATATCAGTACCACATTTCAAGGCAATCCATCTGATAGTTATTAAGCTGTTTCAGCCTGGATCAAAGTTTTGGGCCAACCCGCCACTCCCATCTCTAGAGCTAGCATGGCTAATGAGCAAGAATGTGTGTTTTTTCAGTGAATAGGAGGAATCAGTTATATGTTTGAAAACGGCAAAAGCATAACATGTATTTCCATCTTTATAATCATTCAACTTTTCTTCTTTCAAGTGAAAACTACCCAGCAAAACCCTTGCACAATGTCACAGTGTATAAGCACTGACTGAGTGATGACTGGCTGTTGTTTTTCTTTCTGAGTTGACTGTCTTGGAAGCTCGCTTCCTTCCTTCCTGCCCTCCAGATTTCAGCTCTGTCTGAGTTTGGTGTCACGGGCCAACAGTCAGAGACTGGACTACATCAAACGCACACCAGACGCTGCAGCTGGAAGACAGGCAGGAACCGTGAAGCTCTGCTCGGCTCTGTCACTGTCTATCATCAGAAAACTGACCTAGAACGGAGCAGTGCTGCATAGGTGGGGGCAGGTGGGCAGGGACGTGAGAGCCAACATTCAGTCTGCTTTTTGTCTTCTCTTCTGCCTCGTCTGAACTTTGTGATCAGGGGGAGAGAAAATGAGAATACCAGAGCTGATGTCAAGTGGCAACTGTATCCTCATTCATCTGCGATCCTTTTCTCTTGGTGCAGGGCAATTACAAAAAAATGCAGTACACGCCGATTGTTTTGAGCAAAAAGGTTAGTTTCAGAGGATGTAGATTGACTTTCCACTTGACCTGTGTATAATCAAAGAGCATAACAATGAAACCAGGTTCCCTTTGTGGTTTCCCCCCTGCAGCTTTCTGACATTTAGCAGAGCTGTCCTCTGACTTGATGACTTGTGAATGAAGAGAGCGAAAAGGTAACATGTGCAATTGGTGTTTCATTCATCTGATCTAAGCTGCCATTTATCATTTTTTTGCTGAATTCTGTGTTTGGAACAGACACATGTAGAATAAATTAATGGGTGTTGTCCAAAAAGTAAAGGAAAATCTACTAAGAAAAGCATATCGTTTTTAATGTGTATGAACAAGAAATTATGTTTCTGTGTGCCTTCAAAAGTCACTTCTTTATTAAAAAAAGTGATTGATGAACTGGAAACTGCAAACGTTATAACATTTCAAACTGTAATCCTAACATGTCAGACCTGAACAAGACCAGACCGGACTTAAACCAAACCAAGCTAAACTAAGCCGATCCATGAACAGAGGAAGCCTAGACTGGACCGGATCAGAGCCGTCAGATGCCCATCAGTCTGCACAGATCGCCTCAGCCAGTCTGGAAGTATTGTTCTCTCTGATTGATCTAAGGCCCTGTCCATCTGCCTGATCCAGACCTTTAATGCCACAGAATACACAGGACAAAGAGTTGGGCAGGGTGCAAAAGGATAGGTAAGAGAAACAGACACAGATAGGATGGTAAGGAACTGTAGGCGGAGGGGTGGAGAGAGTCTAGCTGTCTCGTCTGGACAGCTGGTGTTGATAACCAATCTGCCCATTGCTGGCGCTTTTTGTAAAACATGAAACCCGGCAACCTGATAGCATGAATTAATAAATGAACAATTTCTTCTACAATGGGGCCCCCTGTTCCAAAGGGCTGTCTTTATACAGGCACAATGGATGCTTAGAGGGGCCCACAGGGGTGTTCATTCCCTCAAGTACTAACTACACAGACCACTGCATGACCACTTGATCAAATAATGACACCGAGAGCTGATATCCTTCCCATGTAGCCCTCGGAGTAATACCCACTGTGGGATCTGTGAATAGCATTTGGGAGCAAACCGACTTCTCTGTTTCTTTTTTTGGTTATTTAGAGCAGGTCTAATAAGCAGTGTGGGTGGTGAATGAGGAACCATTAACTCAATAGCTGAATGAAGCAGAGCAATGCCTCGTCTTTGCTTTTCACCCCTGGCAATGGGAACACCTGCAGTGAGACACGGTGGGAGGGGCAGAGGAAAAAGAGCAGGGTTAGGAGGTGGAAAGACTTAAGTGAGGGAAAGAAAGAAAGAAAGAAAGAAAGAAAGAAAGAAAGAAAGAAAGAAAGAAAAAAGAAAAAAAAAAAAAAGAAAAAAAAAAGAAGAAAAAAGAAAAAAAGAAAGAAAGAAACATTTTTTTTGCTTTTTTGCAGAGAGTGAGATGAGAATAGCAATATTAAATATCATGCTACAGACAGCAGCTGGTTAGCTTAGCTTAGCATAAAGACTGGAAACAGGGGAAAACAGCCTGGCTGTATCTAAAGGTAATAAAATCTGAAGATCACTTATTTATACATTACATACTGTTTATTATATTATGTTTTTTATTTGCCTCTGGGTAGTGGTAAAGCCAGGCTAAATGGATTATTTCCCAAAATGTCAAACCATAACTTAAAATGGCTTTTTGTTTGTTCTCACTTCCAGGAAAGAACACCCATATTAGATGTGTGTTTTGCAATTGACAGCTGCAGTTGATGAAAGTGATGACGAAAGGTGAAAAGAGTGAGACCGAGGCATTGTGGGTGCTGAGTGAGCGTGTCAGAAGGCTGATGTATGGCAGGGCAGATGCAGCAAGGGGGAGGGGGGGGGTTGTTATAGGCTTGGCTGAGGTAAGCTGGCAGGCGGGGCACAGAGGAGAGGAGATAGAACAGAGAGAGAGAGAGGGAGAAAAAGAGAGAGAGAAAAGGAGCAGGCATGCAAGCTATGTGATGATTATCAGAAAACACAGGGGCCGTCTGTTCTCCACCCTGCCTGGGCTGGGAGGCACAGGGATGGGTCCCTGAGCAGGTGTGCAGGGCGGGGAAACACAGGGAAGGAAGGAGGAGGGGCAGAGAGACAGCCAGGGCGATGGAAACTATAGTAAAAGTAAGAAGGAAAAGAAAAACAAATTGGAGAAAGACAGAGGTGAGTATCGATGAAAACGATGGCCAAGAGGTCTCGATGACATCGTGGGCCTCGAGCGATCATACGTGAGATGAGAACAAAGGTTTGAATAGGTGGAGGAGAAGCGTACGGGGCTCGCTGAGAGCTACCCTGGTCATTAGCGTCTCTCGCACGGCTCAATAAAGGGCTCAGACACTGGAAGGACTGTATGCCTTCCAGCATTCGTCTGTATGGTTAGATGTCGATATAGAAACAGGGGTGTATCAGAGGAATCGGGAGGGATCAATGGAGAGAAAAAGGGAGCGTAACTGGATCACTGTGACCCTCCGCTGACCCTTCATCACCAGGAAACACACACTAAGTCACCTGTCCCCCAGACGCACGCTCGTCTCTCTCAAATGCACATGCACACACACACACACGGTTGACCTCTCACCTCATTGGTTTATTGTCTCACACCAGCTTTCCTTTCATATTTCTTTCTTCAAGTCAAAGCACATTTAGTCTCGCATTGCCAGACCTTCCTCCACAGCGCTGCACATTCAACTGATGTGGATACAGCAGAAGAGAGAGAGAGAAGTTTACGCCTTCACGCTTGTTTTCAAATCCAGAATTATAAGGGTAGACAGTTGAGGTTTTAGCAGAAGTGACTGTCAGTAGCAGCTGTTCTAAAATCACAACTATGAATGAAACTTGTACACTTGTGGTGTAGCCGTGACAGCGCACATGTACTTTAGCTATGCCAAAAATATACATCTCTTGTACTTCTCTTTCCGTGTATGTTCTAAAGCTTTGAAAAGGCAAATAATTGGCTTGTGACTCCACAGCGCAACATAATTAAGCACAGATAAATCAGCAGATACCAGCGTAGGCTCTGCCTATGTACACACATGCACACACATACACAGCCACTGCTGCCTTGTCAGCTGCTGCTGCTTCTGGTAAAGAGCGCAGGCTGTGGGAGTGCAGGGACATTTCTCGCTAAGGGAAGTGGTGGGTATTTGTGGTCTCGTTTTAGCCCCGCGTGTTGAGAAATGGCCGAACCCTGCTTTCATTTCGAGACAAGCAATTACACTCTGCCAGGCACGTAAGGGAGATGCATGGCTTTTACTGCACCGCCGAGGCCCTCCAAGGCTGATATGCCAAAAATGAAAAATAAAAAGAGTCAACCCCTCCCCCTAACCCCCTAACCCCCTCAGCCCTAAGCCCCTAACCCCCTAACCCCCTCCACTCCTCTGAGCCACCTCTTGACACACAAAATAAAACAGAATCAACACAGACACACATGCACGCACACACACACACACAACACACACACACACACACACACACACACAACACACACACACACCATTGGTCTCTTACCCTCTGAATGGCTTCCAGGCTCATATGTGCATGCAGCTCATCTTTGCATTTATCAGTCACACAATATAATGAGTACCTCGCGCTAGAATGAATGGATTCGCCAATAACGGCCAGTAATGCTTTTATTGTTCTCTGTTGTGTTTGCTCCATTGAAATAAAGATCAATATCCAGAGACAATAAATGACCAGCAGCACCCGATGAAAACAGCAAACCCCTTCTTTAATTGGTGGAGAGCTGTCATTAATCTAGACCAGTGTGCGTGCCTCTCATTGTAAACTCTTTTACTTTATTTCAAAGCTAGATTTTTTTCTTCTTCTTCTCCCAACAACAGGCAACGCGTCTTTTGCTGTTCAAGGAGGACATTGATGAATTGCTGTGAGGCGAGTCGGAGAGGCACAATTAAGATTCCATCAGGATAAAGGTAAAGGTAAATTATTTACATTAACGAGAAGGCTCGGCTCAGCCAAACATTCTTCCACAAATGGAGGAAAGGAGAGAAAGGGGAAAAAAAGCCACTACCTCTGGAAGCTGGAGGAGCTGGCTTCCGTAAATTGTTTGTGCTTTTAATTAATGAGCCGGGCAAATGTTTGGGTGTGTGTTATGGTGTGTTTGGAGAGGGTGAGAGTACTGAAGGGAGGTAAGAGGAATTGCGTGGTGGGTGGTAGAAGAATGAGTCTGCTCATTAAAATAGCCACTGAGGCACAGCCTGTCCTCTCCTTTTTAGTTCTGTGCTCTTGTTCAACTTTGCTCTTCAACTTGTCATCCAGAATCAGAGATTCGTTACTGTACTCAAATAGATTTTTCCGATATTTTGGTGCTGACTTTTCACTTTTAGTCCTTACATTTTTCAAAATTGGCTCGTTACTTTACTTTCAAATAATTTCAGTGGCGTTAACGTTATTATTTTTTGCATCATCAATGCCAAATTCAATCTAATTGGATGGGACTATACTTGAACTTGACGCACCACTAAAATTTACCATCTAGTGGTTGTTAGTTGTGACTCTAAAAATATTGGGAACTTCTTAAATAATTTTTCAAGATGGCGCATGAATATGGAGCGTCTGCCCCAGTTCATGCAAATGCAAATTTAAAATGTCAAGCCAATAGAAATACTTGGAATTGATGGTGGTGGTAAATATTTATGAAAAATGACAAGTTTGTGAACGGGCAACATTGATTTCGATAATGAATAACTAAATGCGTTACACACTGGACCTTTAAAGAAGTATTTTTAACACAAGTTCCTGTACTTCTACTTGAGTACGGGAAGTGTGTACTTTTGCCATCTTTGTTCAGATTTCACAACATGATTACTTCCCAAAAAATGTGTAAGCTTTAAAAAGTACAAGTTCACTAATCTTAATTTTAAGGTAAACATTTCTTTTATTTGCCAAAGAAGCTTTGGTACTGCAATATTCAGCTTTTCTGTCTGCAGCTAATTTGTAAGAACAACAATATTTAAGGCAGGATCGGATCTCTGCATTAGCCACATTTTCATTTAATGGTCAAGTGAATTGTAAGAAGTCAAAAAAAAAGATGCAAATTTTGGGCTCGGCTAAAGCAGAGTTTTGTCAGAAGATTCAATTCAATTCAATTCTATTTATATAGCGCTAAATCGCAACAACAGTTATCTCTTTGTGCTTTTCATAAAAGAGCAGGTCTAGACCGTACTCTGTGACGTTATTTACAGAAACCCAACAGTTCCCACAAAGAGCAAGCACTAGGCAACAGAGGCAAGGAAAAACTTCCTTTAAGAGGCGTAAACCTCGAGCAGAACCATGGCTCAGGGTGGGGGGGGGGTCATCTGCCTCGACCGGTAGATGGTGCTTCACGTTAAGCATGGTTGTAATTCGCCAGTAAACAGAGTAGATGAAGTAGAGGTTGCGAACCAAAAACATGGCCGTCTAACCCATCGATGTGAGAAAAATGTAGAGAGGTCTTCGGAGATTTGGTTTGATTGGGTTTTAATTTAACTCACTGACTTTCATGTCAGTAACTGAGTATTGGCCATGTTTCATTCTGTCTGGAGAAAAAGACCCATTATTGGAATAACAGGGAAGATGCAGACAGAGGAAAAAGCTGATCCCTCACCAGAGTTAAAGGTTTGCTTACTACAGAACTTCCATTAAGCACATTAACTCTTTTTTGACAAAGGCAAAAAAACAAAACGTTTTTGCGCAATTGAGGACGTTTTTTAGAATGGGAACATGGCTATTTATATCTTTACAAAAATGTCACTGATGAGAACTGTGAGATTTAATCAAAGCAGTGCAGTTATTCTCTGTAAAACCAAAATAATGAGCTGCAAGTTGCTGTAAAGCGCTGCAAGGTGATAGTGCAAAGTTGTCTTGGGATCCACTGTTGACATAATTATTGGTCATAGCAGCTAAAGTTGATTTATTGGCTGCAACTGTCACTTGAAATGTTGAAAAATGCAAAACTGCACGCAGTTCTAGTGCTAGTGTTTACATTAGGGAATGCTGAGTGGTTTTTGGCAGCACACGGACTCAGGCTCCTTTTAAACTTTCAAAAAGGGATCCAGGCTAAGGGGCAAAGTGCACGTCAAGAAATTCAGTTGGAGAGCATCAATCGTCTCAGAAAATATGTACAGTCTCTACCCCACTGATGACAGCTCGCCTAATGTTGAGGAACAATCAGAATGGAATGTTTGTCCAAATGAAATGCAATTATTTAATAAGTAACCTTCTATATCTGGCATTTTACAAAAATGTGAGAAGAAAAATACAAACTTACGAAGCCTAACATTGTTTTTTTCTTCTTCTCTGCTCCATTAATTATGTCATGACACCACAAATGTATAATAATACTAATACTTATGTGGTTATGCAAGATTTTAAATGATGACTTTTTATTTTACATTGTAGTATTAGTCTTTTTACTTAAGTAAAAGATACTAACACTGCTGCATCATATCCTGTAGCAGGTGCAGTGCTCCAATGTCTAAGATTATGCTTTGCAAAGCTTCTATAATGTCTTTAGGATGTGAAGAGACCACAGGTGGAGTTTGTACCCTCTTCTCCTCATTAATGATGCTTCATCTGCTGGCAGACTGATGCTGAATGCCACATGACTCCTCACAGGCAGAGATGCATTTTGCCTGATGGGATCAATCAAACAACATGCCTCAGAGTTTAAGTCCTTTGTGTGTGTGCGTGTGTGTGCGTGTGTGTGTGTGTGTGTGTGTGTGTGTGTGTGTGTTTGTCCGTGCTTTCGTGAAAGCGTTTCCTCTAAGTGTGTGTTTGCATATTTGCACAGCTGTGTATGTTTATACCCACCAATGTATGTTGGTGCCCACGCATGCTCAAGATGAAAGTTTAAATGTGTGTGTGTGTGTGTGTGTGTGTGTGTGTGTGTGTGTGTGTGTGTGTGTGTGTATTTGTGCGTGTGAGAAAGAAGGAGAGAGAGAGAGAGAGAGAGAGAGAGAGAGAGAGTGAGATGGTGTGTGGGAGGGATATGTTTTGACAAAGTTCCCCATTTTTCAGAAATAATCACTTGTTCCCGTTACAGGGACAGAGTCGTGTGACTTCGGGGCTGCTGAGGAGGCAAAGCCAGAAAAAAACTCTCTGCTTCTGTCTCCGTCTGTCTCTCTACGACCGTTGTCCTTGTGGCTTCTAACGAGGGGGTGTGGCTGTCACTGGAGGCATTGGGGCTAAATTACCACATTAATTAGCTCATCCTTTGACCGACAAACACAGAACTGAAATGTCACCACACTCACATCGGCCATCGGAAACACAATTAGTGGAAGTCATTATTGTTTTAGCAATGCCCTGCGATTCTCACTCCATTTCCTGTGTCCTCCATTCCTCCCACACCTCAGCTCCTTCTCCAGTGGAGGAAGAAGTACTCAGATACTTTACTTAAGTAAAAGTAGAAATACCTAAAAACATGAGGCAGTATTTTTAGATATAGATTTTTTGAAATACAAGTAATGAATACAAAATGTTAATTAAAGTAGAGACGTATTATCAACAAAATGTACTTAAAGTATAACAAGTAAAATTACTCAACTTATGCAAAATGGCTTTTCAATATCTTATAAATTATTTGATTATTCTGTTTTTGTCACTAAATACATGGGACGATTTAAGATACTCTGTATACCACTGGGTGGATTAGTAGTATAGTACAACATCATGTCATATAAGCAGAGATGTATAGTAAAAATGTAGAACTACTTCACTACTGTACTTAAGTACTAAAAGGCTGTATCTGTACTCTACTGGAGTATTGTTTTTTTTTCTATTTCTACTTTTACTTCAGTACATGTTTTCGACGAGTTTCATACTTTTATTCAGATATATTTTTTATGTGCTGCATCATTACTCGTTACAATTATAAAAAGTTTACAAATCACTCCAAACCCAAATTATCACTGCCAGAGTGGTAGATAGCTCAGTCACCAGGTTTGTTGAAGTTGGCTCATCAGTGAGCAAATCAAGCGATCAAGCTGTCTTATAAGAAGACCGCACGTGCTCCCGTTCTGCCGTTTGCTCTGCTGCCTGCCTGCATTGAGAACGCTTGAGCTTTGTTAGCTTGGTTCGAGATGGAAGAACCAGAAACACCATCTTCTACACCTTCAATTTCAAGTGATCGTGGTGGTGAGGGTGAGGGAGGACAAAAATGGCACACCAGCTTGAGCTATCAGTCAGCGCTAGCTACCTAGCCACCTAGCTTCGTAACTACCTAGCTACGTAGCTATGTAGCTACCTAGCTACTTAGCTACCTAGCTACCCGCGATTCATGACATGCTGCGGTGTTGTACATTCCTGTCCTTGTGCTGCTGCTACAGCAGCACAATTTCTAAACATATAAACAATATGATATTCAAACTTTTGATTGTGTTCTTTAACCCTCTGAACCTAAGGCCTCTGAATTTTTACAGTTCATTGTCCGTCCTGATTTATTTTATAAAAAAGCTTGTAAAACATCAACCCTGTTGTCTACAGTCAAGATATAAAAATCATTTTTTTCAGGACAACCTGGGTTATTAGAATATTTGGGTTGCAGCGAGGTCACTTGAATGTTAAAATTAGTTGTAGGACCTTCAAGACAAATAAATAAATAAAAAAGGAACATGAATCTTCCAAATATGTATTGATATCACAGACAGAGCAGTAAAACCTAAGCCATTTTACTCTCTAAAACACTTCCCACATGTCCTGGGAGTCACAGTGTGAAGAAATAATCATTATAACTTATAAAGATGACAAAATACATAATTTTTTTCAAAGAAAGTCCAGACGCTTTTGCCCTCATGACATTTACTTACGCTAATAATCAACATAATAATGACATATTTATTGATATTACACCCGCAGCAATGCTACACAAGCATTTGTGTGTCTAAAACAGTTCTCCTATATGCAAAAATAAACATAATAAACATTATAACTCATATAAAGCACATACTATTTACATTTCTTAAAAAAAGGCCCAAATATATGCCAAATCTCAAACCAGTGGGGCCATTTCCTCTATAAAACGGTAGATATCTATCTAGATATCTTTCTTGTTCCGCTATTGCATCTTTGATCGCATGATAGACTAGTGTGACCATAGTGTGACTGGGAAGTTTGACCTCTTTAGGACGCCATACTCTTTGGGTGACGTTGTCTCCCATATATAGGCAGACTGCTTCCTTTTCTTCCGTAAACACAGAGCAGACACGGAGCAGAGGGAGCTAGCGGCAGAAATGATCAAAAACGCGATTAATTATGGACATAAAGTGGATAAGTCTTAGATGTAACGGGTTGGATTTAATGCCCAACAACCCCAAAAAAGGCTGGAAGTTCCAGGCTGGATAGAAAGTCACCTGTAGAGGCTAGAAAGACCCGGAAGCGACCTCCATAACCGCTAACTCGTTAGCTTTTAGCTGCAATTTTCGGTGAGTCATTTATGGTTATTAAATGATTAAACTATGAATCAGAGGTGCTGTTTTTGCTCGTGGGCGAGTCTCTCGGTCTCAGAGGCATAAAACAATAATTGTACTTTAACTTTTAGAGTAGTATTTTTTTTAAATAAACTACTTGCAATTCTTAAGTACAAAAATACTTTAATACTTTCACTTCCAAGTGTGGTGCTTAAAGAGCATTTCAACTTGTACTCACTTAGTCACTTTTTTGATAGAGCACTTTTACTTTTACTCAAGTCTGGGCCTCTAGTGGGCCTACTTTATACATGTCTGCATATCAGCACATCATGTTTTAGCTGTAAACAGTAATAGTAACTCTAAGTGTCAAACAAATGCCTCTGAAATGTAGTGGAGTAGCAGAATAAAGTAGCATAGAAATACTATGTCAAAATTGTACTAAGTACACGTTACATTCCACCACTGTCCTTCAACTCTCTCTCTCTCTCGAATATATCTTTGTCCTGACAAGCCTTGGTGCTTGTTTTCATTGCAGGAGCCATGTAGGATGGAGTTAGTTGTGTCCTCATGATGTTCATGTTTAAGCTGAACCCACAGCTAATGCCGGCCTGCTGAGCAGAAGTAGTAGCCTTCACTCACAACACTCAGGAACAGCAGAGGTATCACTTCTACATGCTAATGATGTCACACTAAGCAAAACCGGAATTTCTATTTTGACCGGCGAACCAGGTCGTGTGTTTTTATCCTGACCTCTTCCCTAGCATCCCCTTTCCGCCGTGGGCGGCTGTGGCTCAGTGGTCGAGCGGTTGCCTGCCAATCAGAAGGTTGGTGGTTCGATCCCCGCCCCTGCAGTCATTGTCGAAGTGTCCTTGGGCAAGACACTGAACCCCGAGTTGCCCCCGGTGCTGCGCATCGGAGTGTGAATGTGTATGAATGTATATCTGATGAGCAGGTGGCACCTTGTACGGCCCCGGCCACAGTGTATGAATGTGTGTGAATGGTGAATGTCTCCTGTAGATGTAAAAGCGCTTTGAGCAGTTGTTAAGACTGGAAAGGCGCTATATAAATACAGCACATTTACATTTCTCTCTGCATCAGCCTGCATGCACACACAGCATGCCACGTTTCCTCCCAAAGCACTAACGACACTTGGATGGTATTGCTGTTATCATTTCATCTCCATAGTTTTTTACGGAACAAGATGCTCATAATACTGAAAAAGACACCGCAGCAACTGCAGCTTGTGACCCTGAAACTAAAAAGAGAAAGTAAAAACATTTATCTGTCATAAATGCACAGCAGCATTTAATTTAATTAACTTGTTTCAGTGCAGTTTGCCCTTCCATGCTTCATCTGAATGGTTTCACCTGTAGGACCAGCTTTTTATAAAACCATTACTAACTTTGGGGTGTCCTTTTGTTGTAAAGTGAGGCACTATCAGTTGCACAGTTCAAATGTCTTGGCTTGTAAAGACTTAAGTAAGGTGTTAATGAGTTGCTAGAAAACATCTGTAGCGCAGGAAGGACAGGAAGTCACTGTAGCATCACACACTGTAACAGCAGTTTAAGTGGGCAAATGATCTCTAAAAGGTCCCATAGTACGCAAATTTGCAGGTTCATTCTTGTATTTTGTGTTTCTACTAGAACATGTTTACATGCTTTAATGTTAAAAAACATGTCATCTCATACTGTCTGTCTGAACATACATGTACGCACTACTGCCCGACACTCTGTTTTAGCACCTGTCCCTTTAAGCCCTAAAGCCCAGTTTTATAAATGGATGACTTTGTTTCATTTAAATCAATCGCTCTCAAACTTTTTTGGGCCGACGCCCCCCTATCCATTACCCAGGTTCATTATACCCCCCCCATCAAATAAGGTGGAGGCCCTAAATATTAATGACTAGGTCCTGTTATTGTTATTATAATTGTTGATGTTGTTTCTATTGTTATCACTGAATGAAAAATGTCCGATGGCTATGTTTACAGACTCATTAAAAATACATGATGTCGATGTTAAATGAAGACTTTAAAGTTAACAACAAAACCTGTTGAAAACGCTGTAGTACGGAGAGCATATAAAATGTTTCTCTGATACGCCAATACGCCATTTTGTCCAGTCTCAGTGGCGTAAACTGTCAGCTTTTAACGTTGAAGACCACTGTTTATAGCAAGTGTTTTAAACTGCAATTGTTGTGAATCTTAGTTGTAAACTTGCCTTCAAAAATGCTCCAAAAATATTGCTCCCAGTGGCCCCCGTCACCCTCTGAATGCCCCCTGGGGTGCTTTACCACCCCCGTTGAGAAACACTGATTTCACTGTTCATACGGAGAAATGTGTGTTTCAGAGTAATGAGGGTTCGTGCAGTTTAGGATGAGTCTGAAAGAATGGATTAAGCTTAACTAACACATGCTAGTCATTTAGTCTGATTAGTTATTAGCATAATGTATCGTAACATGAGATATATTACACATATAATGTAATGTTTGTGAAAAGAAATGTAAAACCTTCCCACTCTACACCATAACCACGTGAGTCAGTTCAGTTTGCTATACAACCAGCGATGACATTTCATTTAGTGACAATAAATCTATACTTTTAGGAAGAAATATTTGATGCTGCATGCATGCCTCTGAGACAGCATAACTTGTGTGAGACACTACCATGTGTATGCCATATGTATATTTCTTTTGATCCAAAAATCTGCAGTGTACTGCAGCACACCCCCACACCGCACTATTCCTCTTTTGAATCACTGTCCATGTCTTTGTGAATTCCGTGTGCAGGCATCTGATGAATAAGTTAAACCGGAGGGGGGTGTAAGGCTCAGATATCATCCTGTGTAAATCTGACCCAGGACTGTTGCCTTTGTGTTCTTCTATGCTCTCAGAATTCTCTTATCAAAAATCCAGATATCGGTCTCTTTTCATGATAGCTGCCGGTAACAGTGGAGCTTCCCATGCATGCCTGCCGGTCAGTGTACACGTGTGTGTCTGTGTGCATGCATTTGTATGGCGTACCGACATTTCTTTGATCTTTGCATGTAGGAGTTGGCGATGATGTGACAGAGCAGATGAACTGCAGTCTGATGTTGCACAAGGAAAAAGTTGTTCTCCTTTTCCTGTCTTAATTTCGTGCAGTCAGACCTTTTGTCTAATTAAGAAAAATGGATGAGTGGAATAATTCAAACACAAAAGTCGGTTAGAAAATAATGACACAGTAAGAATGTCGCTATACTTTCAACCAATTAAATTACACAGAGGTGGGTGGATTCTAACTAACTGGCTGGCTCGAGATATTTAAAGATCTTGTTGCCTGAACTATCAGTTAATCTGACTCCTGACTTTCTTTGACAGGGGTTTAATGCATGTGTGCATTAAACCCCTTTCATCTCTGTCAACAGCATTCCGCTTCCAGGTGTACCGTAGATGCTACCGTCATCGATGGAATTATTAGGTACGGATAATGACATGTTTTATTCATCAGCGCATGTCATATGTACACAGTCCTAATGTGATGTATTTGTGTGCATTACTATGTGTGTTTGCTTTGGTTCTCCTGGGGCCCAACAGTGCAAGAAGTGGGTCAGTTCCACTGCGCCAAGCGGTGAGAGTCAAGCAGTGACAGGTCTATGAGGAGCAGGGAGAGGGAGGACGAGCAAAGGCCCTTGTAAAAATCAGAGGCAGTATCACATGCACATCACAAGCGTGTGTGCAGTATATGCTCTGCACGCTGCCTACGTGGGTGGACTGAGCAGAGAGCTAATAAGATATGTTATTTGTATGGGGTGAAAGCGAGGCTGCTCACGGAATGTGTGAGGAATCCATCTTTGACATTGAATCTCACTTTCATGCTGCTGCACTTGACAACTTGTAACATGTGGTCTGATTTAGACGTGTTTCAAAGTCGAGGGGCCAACAGAGAACCAACCTCTCAGAGCAGCACAGTGATGCAGCAAATAGATATACTGTGTGTCGTGAAGCAGTACAAGATGAGTTCATAGGCTAACATTATAGCCGACACTGATTAACTGTACTGCAAGGTGTGTGAGTTTTTTTTCCCTTTTTAAGGATTCAGAATGAGTTGCACATACAGTAAATACTAAACAATCCTGTTAAGTTCTGAGTTGTGGTTCTCACTTAGATTTTGTTTGCACAGTGGGGGGTTCCTCTTTTCTTTTCTTCTTCCCTCTCCATTCCTAATAGAAGATGCCTTTAGAAGTCTTCTCCCATGGGAAGAATGCGACAGATCCCACATTGTTCATTGTTGTTTGTCTCTCCTTGAAAAGCCAGGCAGAAAAAAAACACATTTCACATTAGTGTAGGCCAGGATGGGGGGAGGGGGGGGGGGGGGAGGAATGGAATTACAAAGATCACATTTTCATCCTCTTTGATCTGATTTGTTAAGAGAGTGTTTTGTTGAGTTGGTGTGTGCGTGTGTTGAGGGGGGATGACGATTACGAGTGATGACGAGTATTACGGAGAATGGGATAGTTACAGCTAGAACCTGGGGGGGGGGGGGGGGGGGGGGGGGGCGTCAGTGATGTGAAACTGTCTTGAGGGTTTGAGATGCAGAAAGGGAGGAGATGCTCCACGCAGGGAGAGTGGGCTGTTTATTTACTGCAAAGAAGCGGTCTCCCTCGAGGGCTTTCCAGAGGAGCTTGTCCCCATCACTACCTCGGCTCCTACACCTTCCCTTCGGGGCTAAGTCCCCCAGTTAAGTTCCGCCCAGCCAGGGGAGACAGCAGAGAGAGAGAGAGAGATTCTCCTCCCATAGCCATGGGCCTTGTTCTCTCCTTCCCCCGTCTGGAGCTGAAAATGGGGGAAACCACGCAGCGCCTCTGCCTCGGCACCAAGGAAAACAAGCAGACTCCCAATGCCAAAAAAAGTGCTTATTAAATCACAGACAGCCTTGCGAAACAGTCAAAATAAGAAATTGTTTGTTGTTGGTTTATTCACCCTGCCTCCCTCTTATTCCACATGCTTTCTTAACCTCCTCCGAATCATCCCCGGACTCTCTGTTTTCTCTATTTCATTCTCCCCTTCTCTCCTTTCATCTCTCTGTTTGTGAGAAATGATGTGTGGCTGAGGCAAAAGCATGGGACATGACAGCCAAGCAGCAGCAAACATACACATGTGACAGTATGAGGGGGCCACTGGAGGGCAGAAAGAAGGAGGGAGTATTAGGGAGATAAAAATGACAGGCACAAACAGAAAATCTAATAGAACCGAGACGAGACATTGCGAGCGAAAAAAAATTTGTGCAAGAGAGAAAGAGAGAAAGAGCCTGAGGGATGAAATATTTGAAATAGTGAAGGAGATTGTTAGTGTGGAGAGGGAGGGAGAGACACGGTGAGAGAGAGAGAGAGAGAGGGGGAGGGTTGGGGTACACTGTGAACAGCAGATTGTGGGGGGCGCATGTTGTCGAGGTGGCCCAGGTCCCTGGTGTCCTCCTGTTTCATGGATCTCACAGCCTGTCAGTGAAAACAGCCCAGCCATGTAGACAGCTGTGCTCAGGAGGCTGCGGGGGCGAGAGGAGAGGAGAGGAGAGGACAGGAGAGGAGAAGAGAGGAGAAGAGAGGACAGGACAGAAGAAGAGAGGAGAGGAGAGGAGAGGAGGGGACCTTTTGTTTTCCATTTTGCTGCTCATCTCCATCCAAGTTGTCATTTTTCTCCAGCTTTGTTGTACATTAACTCCACCCGAATTGGGCTCTGCCATGTTTGTTCTATATATCTGCAAAAGTCCCACAACAGAAACAAAAGCCTTGGTTTCACATTCAACAGCCTTGACAATATTTTCATGTCTGTTTGTTTAGTGTATATTTGTTTTTGCCCTTGTCAGTCAACTCAAACCATGTAGACTAAAATGCCCTCCTTCTTCGTCTGTGCCCCATATTAACCCACTTCCTTGAGGCTACGGTGCACTTTCGAGAGCTGATTGTGTGTGTGTTTGTGTACGTGCGTGTGCTGGCATATAAGAGGGGAAGAATTCCAGAAATTGGAAGTGTTACTTGAGCAATAGACTGGCAGAACTACCACGCTGCCATTTCTACTCTCTTGAAATCAATCACAGGTTTGTTGGAGTGATTTGTATTGGGCCTAAAAGGTCCTAGCCACAGGCTAATGGGATGGATTCATTTTCAGTCCAACACACAATACATCTCCCAATGTGGAGACCTAAAAGAATATGACAGCTTGTCATCCAGAGCGTCTTTACGCGTTAGTCCATTTTTGTCTTCGTGTCCACCACATCAGAGGGATCCCACAGATCAATGCAATCTCCTCTTTCCTTTGAAGGGACAAATGCTGTCCCTAAGGTGCCCCCTCCACCCCACCCCCTCCATACAGGCACTCTCCAATCTTCATGAAGGCCTCTGCTTACCTCCACCATCTCCCTCCACCTCCTACCCGGCTCCCCCAGCCCTTCCTGCCATCCAGGCCTTGTTTATGAGCCTCTCCCCTGTAAGGACAGGTTAATGGAGGACCTGGCTCAGCTCAGGCCCACCTGGTTCTCATTCACTCTCTAATAAGACATTTCATCTCCTGTCTTACTGCCTGCTCGCCAGTGGCAAAGTTCTCCCCCAAAACACTGAGTCCAGTGTGTGTGTTTGCGTGTGCGCTCAGGTCTCTGCTGTATGGTGTCCTTGAGGTACAAAACAACCACATTTCACATTTACAGATTTTACATTATTTACATTTGCATTGTTTTGTGTGTGATCATTTTACAAGTGATCAATATTGTTTGGGCTTAAATCCGACTTGTTGCTGAAATCAAGGTGCAATTTTTTCTGCTTGTAGATACACATGCTCAGGATGGCCATGGCGCAGAGTGCAAACCTTTACCCCTGTTCACACATACATACTCAAACAAAGGAGGCCTGACATTGAGGCCTTAATTGAACATTAAAATAATATCCTGCACACTGCCCACAGATACTCAATACTTAAAAATCACCCAGCAGATTCCCTTGAGAAGCTGAAGTTGTTTTTGTCCTAACTTCTCTTCACAAACATTGTTTTAACAAAATAAAGGAAAAGCTGATTGTGGCAGCCAAGCTTAGTATGTCATTTACCAGCTCTACACTGATCACGCCTGCCACTTTGAGTCCATATGTGTGAACAGGGGCTTATGGTTCTTTGTGATGCATATCAAAGGATCAAGGCTCCTGGAGACACTATTACCAACCAGAGTATGTCTCATCTACTCTGGATTTCAAAACCACGTATTACCTTTATAAATAAATAGATTCATAAATAAATCCTCAGAGGGAAGATGGCACCACTTTAGGAAATATAAATGTAGTGTGTGACCACCTGTGACACAACATTTTTTCTTTTTCATTCAATGCCAACAGTTAAAAAAATCTACGTTTTGTAAAATATCTGCACATGGTAACTATGGCATGATTAAGGATAAGGAATGTAAATAAGGGTTAGGCAACTGAAAAAACTTCGTTGCTGTAAGTGGAAATCATGATTACAGTCAATAAAAAGGCAGACTCTATTTGCAGGAAACAAACTCCTGCAATTGCTAAACACCTATCCACCACCTCGACCTTCACACTCACCTTTTCACCTCAGTACATAGATGGCACACCACTTCCAACATCGCAACTAATCGCATAGCATGAACTTGTCAGGTGTAAAATTAGCCAATATGGATGCTATCCCGAAGGAATGCTGGGCTTATTGCTCCAACCACCTGCTCCAGTCATCATACACATCCATTCAGAATTAGGAGTGTGAACGAATGAGTACCTACTTCTTCTTTCTGTTGTGTGTTTTCTGACATGTTAATTTACTTTCTCTAGTGTTCATGTGTTTTTTGAAATGTTGTGTTTTGCTCCACAGGGCCACCGTACTACAGCCCACAATTAAAAACCAATGGAAGTAGCCCCCAGCACACAAGGTTACCCTGTAAATCAGCTCCCAAGGACACAATAACAACCTCCTGAAAACACTCAAACACAAGGACTGTGATCTTTTTACTGGGAGGCGAATGAAAGAGAGGAACTGGTGGAATGGGGAGCCAGGCCTGGTCCGTAATGCCTGGGCTTTTGGTGGTTTAAATCACCTTGACTGGCCAAGCTCTAAAAGCAAGCCAACTTCCTCCCGGGGAGACCAGGGAGACTCAGTGTCCAGTAAAGAATGTCCGCCTCGCCCTCTGGAACCCTGGGAGGGAGAGGAAATGGCATGTCCTTGGGGCTTCAACTTTAACCCCCCCTCCCTGATGAAATATGGGCCCTGCCCTGTGGTGTAGACTTTTTTTTGAACTGGAGTCCCTATTGTGCAAGGGTGTGTGTATGTTTCTTATCTTTCTTTGTGTTTGTGCTTTTTGTGAGTTTGTGCGTTTGAATGAAGGAATACAGTCACAACTATAGTTACTAAGAAAAAGTCATACAACAAGTTAACATATTCAATCTGTTAATAAGAACAAATTGATTTTGAAACAAAGGCATTCTGTTTCAGAGAACTGTGTTACAGTAATTATGAATCAACTAGAAGAACATTGCTGATTTATTATTGGCTCTACTTAATCTTCCCGCTTTGTCTGTTTGCAGAATGCGTGTGTGAGTTTAGAGGGTGAGAGGAGTTTTGAGAAATGTTTACACAAGCCAAGCTGATGCTTTGATAAATGTGCTAGGAAATGACCTATGTGTTACACCGGCAGCACTGTTCATTTCATATTCCATATGATAGCACATGATCCCTCAGCTAAGCACACTGACCTTTACCATACTGGTGAGCAGCTTCTCACTCTTTTTTAGATAAGAGAGGGTGTCTGCCCTCTGAAACAGCTGTATATGAAGTTGAACTGTGAGATTTGGTGAGGATTTAAGGTCTATTTTGTCCCCACAAAAGTCAGGCGCACAATTTAGTCCTTATTTTACCTCATTTCATCTACTTCTGGGAGAACATTTGCTGCTATAAATAGGGTGCCACTTCTGTGCCATTAGAATGACAAAGCTGAAGATACTGTATGGGGTCATGTGATTTCACTTCGGGATAAAGTTGCTTTTTGAACCAAATGTGTCTTCATCTAAAATAAAAAAGCAACTGTTAATACCTGGTACCACCTGGTAAAAATGTGTCACAAAAGGACTTCATGTCATAGTATATTTGGTGTCGAAATGGGTATTGATATTCATTATGAATAACAGATGCACATTGACAAACAGGCAGGATTTGAGATTTTCCATTTCTCTTCAATTCCTCTTGCTCTGGTTGTTATTTGAGGTATTTAAGAGTTGTCTCTGTTTCCATGGTGCATCTGAAATCCAAGCCGTCTTTGTACTAATTGATCTGTGGGATGTTCCCTCATACTCTGTCTGGTGTTCCCCTAATTGACAATGCATGTTTTTCCAGTTCTGCTCGTTTACATTTCAAATGATGGATGAAAAAGAAGGCTGCCTTTTGCCGATGCAAGAAGCACCTTCTGTGCATGGCGGCCACGAGTGTCGTAACCTAGCAACCAGGGAGTCGCTGTGTGAGAGAGCATAGAGAGAGAAGAGGGGCTTCCTCTTACAAAAAAAAACAAACACAACCTCTCACACTCATTCTAGTTTATTCATGCCTTTGTTTGACCAGCTATTTTAGGACCTTAGAGTGTTTCTCTCTCACCCTGGATTTCATTTATTTTTAGCGTCAGCTGACGTTTCCTGCCTTCTCTTTCTGCCTGCTCCTGCTTCATTTGTAAACACTGCTGAACCCTTTTCTACGTCTGCTGTGCTGCCTGCATCTGTTCCACAGAACTGCATGGGAGGATGGATTTGTGGGGAAAAGGGAGAAAGTGTGTGTGTGTGTGGTGTGTGTGTGTGTGTGTGTGTGTGTGTGTGTGTGTGTGTGTGTGTGTGTGTGTGTGTGTGTGTGTGTGTGTGCGCGAGAGAGAGCTTAGGAAGAGGGGAGGGAGGAAAGAGGATGAGGGAGGAGAAGGGACAGAGGGAGTGTTTTCCATCTGCTTTTTGGCTGAATGTATTCTTTTTGTTGGAGGCCGTCATGCTGGGCAACATGTTTGTTTGTTTCACCATCTGGACTACTGTATTACCTATTACAGAACACTGTCTTTGTCCATGTTTTACTACATTTGTGCTAGCTGTGCGCAAAAACTCACAACACTCTTGTATGTGTAGCAATATGTAGTTCATGACAATGCTGCAGAAACACAGACTGGTCTTAAGTGTCAATATGTATTTTTGTTACCTCCGTGCTGCTATTTTGATGCTAAGCGAAGTAAATTACTTTTTAAAAGGTAAAGCTGGCAATAGTCTATGTTTTTGTTATTGTCATCAATAACATTGGCCAACAAAAGTAGAAAACCAACAACGCATTAGTCCTTCTCTCATTGCTTTCCAACTTGTCTGTGGCACTCGCAGCCCATTCATTCCTGCCTAAGACATACATTTTCAAACGAGTGCTCAAAAAAAGTGCTCCTATAACATTGTCTGACTCACAATTAATAATAATCATATATATAATATATTATTATATTATATGGTATCATAGTGGGGGGTCTGGTTGTCCTCCTCCAGGGAAGTTTTGACCAACAACTTAATTTCATATATTCTGAAACCCTTTTCTTACATTTACAGTGGAAATACTTTTATTTAAAGGTGCCATGCCACAAATATTTTATTACTTTTTGGTAATACCATGGACTCTGTAACATTCTTTTGTAGAAAAAATTGCCTTGGTTACCTTGTTTAAATCACTTATAGTGTGGTATAGAAAGCCTGAAGGAAGGCTCAGCTTGATTTGTGGCAGTTGTTATTAATATTCAACAAGCTAAGCTGCTTGACTCTGATTGGCTAACAGCTAGCCAATGATAGCTTGGTTATCAGTATCCTTTACCCAGTGCAACTGGGTGAGCTCATGAATAGTAATGAGCTGAGGCAGCATGACGTCAGACTGACCAGCTTTTGTAATTGGCCTGATTTCTCCTCTTATTTCTTTTCAGTGGCTAGAGCTTTCAAATTCACAACATGACACAAACACATATGGACCTAACATGTTTTTAAAAAAAAGTAACAAAGTAAATCAAAAGTAATGCAAAAGTAGTGTAAAGGATTGCAATTCAGAGACAGTAATATTGTAATGTAACTAATTACTCTGAAATTAACTTGTGAATTACATTTTGGAAGTAACCAACACCGAACATTAATGAAACATGAGGAAAGAGTGTGTTTGTTGGAGCCCATTTTAGGCAGTGGATTTGATGTGCAAGAAATTATTCATGGAAGCAGGACGGTGTTTGTGAGATCGACTCAACATAAACTACAGTGCATCATAATGAAGAAACATGTCACCCAGTTCAACAGTGTGGCTCACTGATGTGATTCATTTTTGGGCAACAATAGAAGACTTGAGGCACAGACAAATAAGCTATTTCAAACTTAGAAAATACAGGTAACGTGTTGTAAAACATGTTGTCAATGAAAAAAACTACATACAGTATATACAGTCAAACAATACGTTATTCAAATTCATCCAAATCAAAAAATCAAACAGTAGTATTGATTTAGTGAGGATCATGTGATACTCCTATTACACAAAAGGTTTTCATAGGACGCCAATGATATATCTGCTTGTGTTTTATTGATTAATTGTCACGTGTCCTTTCTCTGTTGTGTATGAAGCATTAGCATACACATGGATGGTCCTTAATATATGAATTGAATTGATGTCTTCCTAATCGCCTACCTCTTCGGCCTGCCTCTCATTCTCTCCGCCCCTGAATTTGCGTAGTCAAAGCTGTTATCATTTACGCCATGGCATAGGTACAATTCATTTCAGTCTGAAGTCGCTCCTCCCTCCCCCTGGATGATACACTGCAGCTCTGGCCTGTGTGTCTGTGGGGAACGATAGGGAACAAAATTAATGAGGAAATCATACATGGGTGCTCGGAAGCTGATATGTAGCTCTCTAGTGGCGATGTGATTTTTACTGTCATTGGCTGGAGAAAGGTCAAAGCCAAGGCGCATTGAAATGGGGGAATAAACAGGCAAGCATACTGCAGTGCTTAGGGAGAGTCGGGCTGCCAATGAAGTCCCAATCTATTCCCTTCACGCTTTCTGTTCACTCCCATTACAGACCTCATCAGCATCAAATCCCCACTAGCAGCAGCAGCACGCCCAAACCCCACAAACAGTATGCTGCCTCTTTCTCACAGGCGCACAAACAAACACACACATACACACACACATACACACCTCATTTGCAGTCCTTGCAAAAAGGAGGCTATTTGTTTAAATCTTCTGGGCAGTCTCTCTGTGTGTATACACTGTATATGCATCGTTGTGTGCATGTATTGTCCCTAACTCTAACCAACAAATAACAGCAGCCATTCAGATTGTCGCCTCACTTTTCATGGCGGTCGTTATCTACCAGCTGTAAGCAACAATCTGAGCCTTCATTCCCGAAACGACCTACCTTTTACATTGACATAAACCATTATTATGTACATTATAGTGCTTTCAAAGGGATGTCATTTAAAGGATACAGGTTTAAATAAAGGAAATCTATAAGTAGTAAATCATTGTAGTAAGAACAGGAAAACAGGATGCTTTCATGCAATAAGGGTAATTGTCATGCTTATTTTCCTTATGATGATAATGACTGGCTGGAGGTCATAGTTTATATTAACTACTACATCACTGCCCTCTCTCAGCCCTTCCTGCATCCTCTCCACTTCCTCCCTCCCTCTGTCCTTCCCCTCCTTCCCACACCTCCCTGTGCCACCGCCCGAGGCAGTGGACCGATACCATAGCTACATCCAGAAAGACACACCACCACCACCACCACCACCACCTCCATCTCCAACTCGCAGTCCTACACCCCTCTCTGTCCACCTCAGCTCAGCTCAGCTAACATGACAGGCCGGTCAGATGATGATAAATGCAGAGGAGGAAAAGCAATTACTGGATCAGTTAGGTGTAGTAGGGAGCGCTCAGGGCACTCATTACCAACAGACTGTAAAGTTCGGGATGCGCACAAACATACACACACACACACACACACACACACACACACACACACACACTCGCATCTCCACGATGCAACAACAACAAGAGTTACTATCAGTTACATCTGACAAAGTGATGATAGTATTGTCCTGATTTTGTTTTACTCTTCGGTTGAGCCAAGTGAATTGAAAAGTGCATCATTGTTCATTCATTGCTGCAACATGCAAGCATGCAGAACACATACTAATGATAAGAAAAATAAGATCAAAAGTGGCAAGCAGGTGACAAGAAGCCTTACAGAAGCACAACGTGAATAGGATATTATCGGTGCGGCAACCGTGTGTTGATGTGAGCTATACAGTTGTGTGACATGCCATCTGCACACCTGTCAAAGCCGAGGAGGCCGAATGTATAGAATATAAGCCAAGGAGGATGAGGCTGCCTTGGTGATTGACAGTAGCACTGAGGTTGTCATAGGGACAGCTGCAGTCCTTGCTGTCCCCTGAGGAGGATGGAGAAACACACTGATAATAAGGGAGAGACACATACACGCAGAAAGGGAAAGAGAGAGATTGAGGAAAAGGAAGGGATGATTTGTATTTACCCTGCAAATACACACACACACACACACACACACACACACACACACACACACACACACACAAGCGTACACTCTTTCTTGCAGGCTAAAACAGAGGCAGTTGCCCGGTCTGCGTGTCTATGTGTGTGGTGGGCGGCAAAATCGCAGGTCGGGCCCACGCAGCCCCTATTCAGCCGTACAGTGTGCAGCACACACCGGCTGCACAGAGGCCAGAAAGGCAGACGGAACAAAGAGGCGCTCATGCATGCTGAATAAAAACAGAAACGCACACATACATTTACACACACAAACACACACATACCAAGGCTCCACCCCGGTGCCTGCTTTTCCTCTGCATTGCTGCCCCCTTTCAGTAAAAGACACGATGGTTATTGCTTCATCAACAAACTGTTAAAGGTGTCTACCTTAGCCTGGTCGAAGTCATTAAAAAACACAACATAATAACGCACATGCAGGTTGAATGAAAAAGGTAGTCATTTTCACTGCACTTCTTTCAAAAATTCCAATAATGTGTTCATGGAGCAGGATAAAGAAAAAGAAAGAGTATACCGTAACTATGATAAATAGACGAGATGTTCTTTCTCTGCCCTAAAAAACTTTCATTTTTCTCTGAATGTCCAGCCACAATTACATAAGAGTCCGTGGGTCTTAATTGTAGGTTTCCTTAACCACGACACACACAGTAAACATGTGATTACAGACAGCTTGGGTCTGTTGGACGTCTAATCACTGGTTGCATTGCGGTTCACCGTGATATCACTTTCCGTAACCTTAACTGTCAGAGGAGGTGTCTGTTTGGCTTTGATAATGGGCATGTTTGGCTCTTTGACTTGGAGGGGCATTTTGTCACATGTCTGACCACATTTGGACCGGACAGAGTGTTCTAAACAAGTTCATGCTCAAGTGCCGCTGGGAGAGGATGATGTAGTGGCACCGTAGGTGGCGGAGATACACAATGTCTCGAAATGTGTTCGCTTGCATTTATGTGTGTGTTTGTGTGTGCGTGTTTGCGCCAGCGCCAGAGTGAATGTTTGTGTATATGGGCAAGTGGGGGTGGCAGGGCTATAATCTGCTTCAAACTGCTTGCGGGCAGAGGCGAGGTGGGCGAGACAGTGATACAGAAAGAGAGCAAGGGAAGGAGAGAACGGGGGGGGGGGGGGGAGGACAAGCAAGGAAGAAATGAGTTGGCAAGAGAGAAGAAATACAGAAGAAAAGGAAAAACAAGGAGAGAGGGAGGGAGAAGTAGAGGTGAGTTGAGAGCTGTGTGGATTCGTCGGGTTTGCGAACGCTCTACAGAACCCACTGTACCACACTCCTCTCTCTTCTCCCATCCATTGTCACGCTGGGCCCCGTGGGCGCCGGCAGAGCGGCTAATTCCTCTGACATTTACGCTGCTTTCTCAGTCCTCCAGTGACGCAAGCCCGGCCGCAGCCAATGTCAGCACCCACAGTGGCCTCAGGTGGATGAGAGATGGTGAAGGGTGCAGACGACGGACAGCTCAACCCTAACCGGGGCGTAGACAACGTGGAGGCCTTTAGAAACTCTCTCCAAGCCAAGGTCCTGCACATTGTGTTAAATTACAGTATGTCTTGAATAAAATAGGATTAGTGTGGGTGGTAGAATTAGAGAAGAGAACAGTGTGGAGGAAAGAGTAAAGGAAAGGAGGAAGGAGGAGAGGAAGAACAGAGGCAGGGGGAAAAAAGGGGGCAATTGATAGCGCGAGCAATTTACAAATGTTTCACTTTTTCATGCCAAAGTTAAAGTATTTTCAAAAAAATCATGAATTTGTTTGGCTAGTTGATCACCTTACTTGACATCACTACTCATAAAATAAGTATTTCACTATTATAAACTTACAAACTCTGCTTGTTGGCTTTCATTCGCGTATCTTGCTGTTGTTCCTGTAGCTCAAACTTACTGCGAGGTTGTCAGAATATAAACACATTCCTAACTGTATGAACACAATGCCAAATATCATATCAGTGGATTTGGCCTTGTGTTGGGAGCATTGTGATAACACCTTGGCAAATGATAATTGACAGGGAAGGAATGCAAAGAAAGTCACGGGAAAATGTAACACTTTGACAAATTCAATTGTCATATTGAAAAATGAATAAAAGATGTTTGGGGCTTGGTTGTTTGATTTTAAAACAAAACATTTAACACAGATACAGTGATGGAGAAAAAAACAAAAACAAAATACCAAGTAGACGCAGATAGAAATGATATTGTTGCTATCTACGGATAGTAGCTATGGCTTTTTTCCAAATGGAGTGAATAGAATGTTTTAGGATCCTTGGAACATAAAGGTAGGTTTTTTTTAATCAAAGCTGAAGTTTACTGTTGGTATAGCTGATACCCGCCCAGAAAAGATGTCTAACAATAATTTTATTTGCATGTGTTATCAAACAGCCAGTTCTAACACTTCTTGACAAAAGCGCTTAAAAAGGGAAATCCACACGTAGTCTTTTACGTGGTTTTACTAGTAGGGCCACAGTAGTAATGGCCTCGATGTGTGTGTTCTCAGACCCGGCCTTCATAACTTAAATAATCTTTACTAACAAAGAGGCAATTAACACATTTTCCAAAGGCCATTTTTTAAGAGAATATTATCAGTGGAACATCATTACAGCTGTGACAGCAGCATACACTTTCAGCATGTTCAGTGCGTGCAGCTGCTCCTGTAAGAAATGTGTGCACACAAGGTTGGTCGCACACTAAGACATTTTCTTGTTACATGGCATTCCACTCTCGCTCCATCACATACGCAGACAGTGATCCTCAACAGGATATAAACACTGGTTTTCAATATTATTCTCACTTAAACTAATTCTCTCTTACAGATTACATCTGCAGTTCTTTAAAGATGACGGCATCACTTTTAGATGTCCAACGCAAATATTTAAACATGATTTTAACTGTAGCAGTTTTCTCTTTTTGTTGTGTTAACATTATTACCTCATACCTGAGTTTTTTTAGAGCCAGCCTCCAGGGTAGAAACCGTAGGTTTTAAGTCAACACATAAACCATGACAGAGTCTGTCTTTCTCCCAAACGTGGGAGGACCTAAATGGCAGGTATATGTTTAAACTGTCTAACTGGTTGTGGGTTTCCAGTTACAAAGTGCTCTCATACAACATGCAGAGTCCTGTCTGTTTATAGGACAGCCTTGGGGATAATGCTGTTTTTTTTCTTTCCTATCTTATCCTCACCTTCATTTGCTTTTTTAACCTCTGGGTTTACATCAGAGTCCCTTACCCTCCGTCCCTTCTTATGCTCTGCAGGATGCAGTGATAATTGAATATAATTGTCAGGACATTCACAGAGCCTGAAGGAACAAAGAAGCACACACTCACACACGTTACTTACTACCTTACATAACTCTCTAACATGTACTTTAACTTAGACAAAGTAAAATCCAAAATTAGGAGCAAACTGACACCAGACAAGACATTTGTTCAACGATGAGGCGGGCCCTGAGAAAACTTTATTTTGACAATAGACGGGAGGTGACATTTTGCAGACACACGTGTCATTCCTGAATCGCTTTCGCAAATGCCCGTAAAGAAAATGCAAATTTCTTTTTGTGGGTTTTAATGCTCCGAGCTTAAACATGCAAATGATAGATAGAATCCATTCTCTTGCAGAGGGTTGCTTTGTTGACTTTTTCCAGTCACTCTCTCTTATTTCTCTTTAAATGTCTCCAATACCCAGTACCAGCACTGTGTTAAGAGTCTTCATGCTGGTCTCTCCATCCTCTTTTGATCTTTCTCTCTCTGTTCATTCTGGCCAGCCTTGAACTCACATAGCAGAAAAAATTAATGCTACTGCTGTCCTGTCTTGTTCTCCTTTATTTCCCTTCTCTTTTGATGTCATATCTTTGTTTCTGCAAGGGTGTGGCTTCCAATAGAGTTCACGGTTGGAATGGAACAGATCTATGCTATCTTGGGTGGGATGATGGGAGTGGCACGGACCACTCAAAGATGAAATGGTGAGAAGAGTGTAAGATTGATTTGACCATCCCTTAGTCATCCGGGAGTGGCGACGGGTGCTTTTTAGAGAACCTGAAAAGAACAATAGATTCATTCAAGTTTGTCACGATGACACTTCTTGTAAAATCATTCACGTTTCATTTGTCATTTGTTTTGTATCGATATCAAACTGAAGTGCATTTTTGTGAGTAATGCTTTCCGTCATCTGCCTTCTCTATCCCCTACCATTCCCCCCCCCCACCCAACACACACACACACACACACACACACACACACACACACACACACACACACACACACATGGATACAGATGTGGCCGCAGCATCAAAGAAGTGAAGATTGAAGACAAAGTCATTATGATTGAGCTGCAATCTGTGACCCCTTCCCTGCAGCCTCCAGTGCTCACCCGGATAGATCTAAATGATATTGACAGTTGAATAAATTTTCTGCATGAAATCATGTCAGCTCAAGCATGCCATCCCCCCACCTCTACGAGCCACTGAAGTGCTAAATAATTACATTAGCTTCCAGAGGCTAATTTGACTGAGAGCAATAATTCTGGTCCCATACCACCATAGCTATTTTCATGTATCTAATATCAGTATCGGTAAATGACAATGAACCAGAGGTCAGTTAGCTATAGGGTGATAATCAAAACGTTGGACTTGGTGTAGCCACGGGTGGTGTCTGCCATCAGCAGAAATGACAATAGATAGCTTGGAATTTCACTGTGAGAACTGTCA